>NC_092106.1:42090926-42110926 GCF_045679555.1 Salvelinus alpinus | reverse complement strand
AGCACACAGGACTGGGTGATTTGGATACTCCAGAATAACTATCCCTCTACAGTAGCACATAGGACAGAGTGATTTGGATACTCCAGAAGAACTATCCCTCTACAGTAGCACATAGGACAGGGTGATTTGGATACTCCAGAAACACCCTTTACTTCATCACTAGATTGAAGATGAATGCAATGATTTATCCGTTCATTAGGTCTATATAGTTTTAACCTACTCAGGTTTAGGGTTGCACCTGTATTTCTCCCCAGCCTGGTGAGTCCTGTGCCTGCTCCCAGAACCAGGCATCCTGTATGTCTCCCCAGCCTGTTAAGCCCTGTGGCAGCTCCACGCACCAGGCTGTCCATACGTCTCCTCACTCCAGTGATGATCCATGGCACAAAGCATCCAGTGATGATCCATGGCCCGAAGCCTCCAGCGACGGTCCCCAGTCCGGGGCCTCCAGCGACGGTCTCCAGTCCGGGGCCTCCAGCGAGGGTCCCCAGTCCGGGGCCTGCAACGAAGGTCCCTAGTCCGGGGCCGGCAACGAGGGTCCCCAGTCCTCTGCCTGCTGCGAGGTTCCTCAGTCCGGGGCCTGCAACGAGGGTCCTCAGTCCGGGGCCTCCGGCGACGGTCCCCAGTCCGGGGCATGCGGCGAGGGTCCCCAGTCCGTGGCCTGCAACGAGGGTCCTCAGTCCGGGGCCTCCGGCGACGGTCCCCAGTCCGGGGCCTGCAACGAGGGTCCCCAGTCCGGAGCCTGCGACGAGGGTCCCCAGTCCGGGGCCTGCGGCGTGGGTCCCCAGTCCGGGGCATGCGGCGAGAGTCCCCAGTCCGGGGCGTGCGACGAGGGTCTCCAGTCCGGGGCGTGCGGCGAGTGTCCCAGTCCGGGGCCTGCGGAGAGGGTGCCAAGTCCGGGGTCGGCGAAGAGGGTACCCGCACCAGAGGCGCCACCAAAGTGGGGGGAGCCAGAGGTGGAGCGGGGGCTACGTCCCGAGCCGGAGCCACCACCGGGGGTAGATGCCCATCCGGACTCTCCCCTATAGGCTCAGGTTTGCGGTCGGGAGTCCGCACCTTTGGGGGGGGGGGGGGGGTACTGTCACGCCCTGACCTTAGAGATCCATTTTATTTCTCTATTTGGTTAGGTCAGGGTGTGATTTGGGGTGGGCATTCTATGTTTTGTATTTTTGTATTTCTATGTTTTGGCCGGGTATGGTTCTCATTCAGGGACAGCTGTCTATAGTTGTCTCAGATTGGGAATCATACTTAGGCAGCCTGTTTTGCCACATTAGTTTTGTGGGATGTTGTTTTTTGTTAGCTCTAAGAAGCCTACGGAACATGACGTTCGTTATTCTTTTGTTGTTTTGTTTGGTGTTCTGAGTAAATAAAGAATCATGAACACGTACCACGCTGCACCTTGGTCCACTTCTTCCGACGGGCGTCACAAGGGCACCCTAATCTCTATATAGTGCAGTACTTTAGACTATGGCACCCTAATCTCTATATAGTGCAGTACTTTAGACTATGGCACCCTAATCTCTATATAGTGCAGTACTTTAGACTATGGCACCCTAATCTCTATATAGTGCAGTACTTTAGACTATGGCACCCTAATCTCTATATAGTGCAGTACTTTAGACTATGGCACCCTAATCCCTATATAGTGCAGTACTTTAGACTATGGCACCCTAATCCCTATATAGTGCAGTACTTTAGACTATGGCACCCTAATCCCTATATAGTGCAGTACTTTAGACTATGGCACCCTAATCCCTATATAGTGCAGTACTTTAGACCAGGGCCCTGTGAGTAGGTTGCCATTTGGGATGTTTCCAGGGCCATATACAGTAGAGACACATAAACAGGCTGGGGAAGAGTTCAACACTGTATCTGCATTCTGTTGATTGCACAAAGGAAGGACATGCTGGGTGAAAGGACATACAGTTGAAGTGGTAATTTTACACACACTTAGGTTGGAGTCATTACAACTCGTTTTTCAACCACTCCACACATTTCTTGTTAACAAACATTAGTTTTGGCAAGTCGGTTAGGACATCTACTTTGTTGTGCATGACACAAGTCATTTTTCCAACAATTGTTTACAGACAGATTATTTAATTTATAATTCACTGTATCACAATTCCAGTGGGTCAGAAGTTTACATACACTAACTTGACTCTGCCTTTAAACAGCTTGGAAGAATCCAGAAAATTATGTCATGCTTTAGAAGCTTCTGATAGGCTAATTGACATCATTTGAGTCAATTGGAGGTGTACCTGTGGATATATTTCAAGGCCTACCTTCAAACTCAGCACCTCTTTGGGAAAATCAAAAATAAATCAGCAAAGACCTCAGAAAAAAAATTGTAGACCTCCACAAGTCTGGTTCACCCTTGGGAGCAATTTCCAAACGCCTGAAGGTTTTATTTTTTTACCTTTATTTTACTAGCAAGTCAGTTAAGAACAAATTCTTCTTTTCAATGACGGCCTAGGAACAGTGGGTTAACTGCCTTGTTCAGGGGTAGAATGACAGATTTTCACCTTGTCAGCTCGGGGATTCGATCTTGCAACCTTTCAGTTACTAGTCCAACGCTCTAACCACTAGGCTACGCTGCTGCCCAGGTACCACGTTCATTTGTACAAACAATAGTACAGAAGTATAAACACCATGGGACCATGCAGCCGTCATACCGCTCAGGAAGGAGACGCGTTCTGTCAAGGTATTGGAGTGGCCATCACCAAGCCCTTACCTCTATCCTATTGAAAATATGTGAGCAGAACTGAAAAAGCGTGCGCGAGCAAGGAGGCCTACAAACCTGACTCAGTTACACCAGCTCTGTGAGGAGGAATGGGTCAAAATTCACCCAACCTATTGTGGGAAGCTTGTGGAAGGCTACCTGAAACGTTTAACCCAAGTTAAACAGTTTAAAAGCAATGCTACCAAATACTAATTGAGTGTACGTATACTTCTGACCCACTGGGAATGTGATGAAAGAAATAAAAGCTGAAATAAATCATTCTCTCTGCTATTATTCTGACTTTTCACATTATTCAAATAAAGTGGTGATCCTAACTGACCTAAGACAGGGAATTTTTACTACGATTAAATGTCAGGAATTGTGAAAAACTGAGTTGAAATCTATTTGGCTAAGGTGTATGTAAACTTCCCACTTCAACTGTACATCTCCTCTCCTACTCAGGTCCAAGACTCTGCAATGACCTGTTGTTCATCTGCTTTTCATCTAATATACAGGCTACAGACGTAAAAATCACAAAACCAAATGATCCATTTAGCCAACATCTAGTGGATCGTAGCTTACAGCCAATCCTCTTTGTATTAAATGAAAACAATCAACTAGAAGAACAACAGTGATCCGTTTTATTCCTCCCTGGAACTAGTCGCCTGTAAGTCTGTTTAGAACGAAGCCTCAAGAAAATATCCAGTGTTGTGCTGCAGGTCATGAGAATCTGTTTCTGTCTATGAGTGTCAACATCAATATCCACTCAGGGATAGGATGGTGGGAAGGGGAGGAAGAAGCACATCAATATCCATCCATCCATTTGGGGAGGCAGGTAGCCTATTGGTTAGAGCGTTGGGCCAATACCCGAAAGGTTGCGTTGGGCCAGTACCCGAAAGGTTGCGTTGGGCCAGTACCCGAAAGGTTGCTGGATTGAATCCCAGAGCTGACAAGTAAAACATCTGTCCTTCTGCCCCTGAACAAGGCAGTTAACCCACTATTCCACGGCAGGCTGTCATTGTAAATAAGAATTTGTTCTTAACTGACTTGCCTAGTTAAATACAATAAAAACATGCATCCTGGGATAGGAGGGTGGGAAGGGCAGGGAGAAGAACACCAGTAGTGGAGCTGCAGCACCACACAATATGTAGTTATCAACTATTACTGTCACAGCGGTCATGTACTGTTAAGGAGTCTATGGAGGAGGATATCATGTGTAGGTTTTGAGTTGTAAGGAGTCTATGGAGGAGGATATCATGTGTAGGTTTTGAGTTTGGGGACGACGCCACGTGACAGCACTCTCCAGGCTATAGAAAGGGAGTTTGGGTGCATCCCAAATGGTTATACACTATTCCCTACATCCCTGTCTATTCCCTACATAGGAGGACATATCCAATGTATCTCTTGAAGTGTGCTAGTGGCTTAGAAACTGGCTACTGCTCTCTGTTGATTTGATTTGATTTGATCTAAGATAGAGAGCTGAAGGTTAATAATGAGGATGTCTGTCTGTCTGTCTGTCTGTCTGTCTGTCTGTCTGTCTGTCTGTCTGTCTGTCTGTCTGTCTGTCTGTCTGTCTGTCTGTCTGTCTGTCTGTCTGTCTGTCTGTCTGTCTGTCTGTCTGTCTGTCTGCCTGCCTGTCTGTCTGTCTGTCTGTCTGTCTGTCTGTCTGTCTGTCTGTCTGTCTGTCTGTCTGTCTGTCTGTCTGTCTGTCTGTCTGTCTGTCTGTCTGGATAAACAGACTGAAAAAAAACTGCTCTATAATAAAGCACCTCTGGCTCTACTAGGGAAAATGCCTGCAGATTTCATGGCCAGCGGGGTATACTATGCTCTGAATGCAGGATAGCAGGATAGTGGAGTTATCCCTGAGTTAGTCTGACCTGGACCAGGTTAGTTCTGAATGCAGGATAGTGGAGTTATCCCTGAGTTAGCCTGCCCTGGACCAGGTTAGTTCTGATTGCAGGATAGTGGAGTTATCCCTGAGTTAGCCTGCCCTGGAGCAGGTTAGTTCTGAATGCAGGATAGTGGAGTTAGCCCTGAGTTAGCCTGCCCTGGAGCAGGTTAGTTCAGAATGCAGGATAGTGGAGTTAGCCCTGAGTTAGCCTGCCCTGGAGCAGGTTAGTTCTGAATGCAGGATAGTGGAGTTAGCCCTGAGTTAGCCTGCCCTGGAGCAGGTTAGTTCTGAATGCAGGATAGTGGAGTTAGCCCTGAGTTAGCCTGCCCTGGAGCAGGTTAGTTCAGAATGCAGGATAGTGGAGTTAGCCCTGAGTTAGCCTGCCCTGGAGCAGGTTAGTTCTGAATGCAGGATAGTGGAGTTAGCCCTGAGTTAGCCTGCCCTGGAGCAGGTTAGTTCTGAATGCAGGATAGTGGAGTTAGCCCTGAGTTAGCCTGCCCTGGAGCAGGTTAGTTCTGAATGCAGGATAGTGGAGTTAGCCCTGAGTTAGCCTGCCCAGGAGCAGGTTAGTGGAGTTAGCCCAGAGTTAGCCTGCCCCGGAGCAGGTTAGTTCTGAATGCAGGATAGTGGAGTTAGCCCTGAGTTAGCCTGCCCCGGAGCAGGTTAGTTCTGAATGTAGGATAGTGGAGTTAGCCCTGAGTTAGTCTGACCTGGACCAGGTTAGTTCTGATTGCAGGATAGTGGAGTTATCCCTGAGTTAGCCTGCCCTGGAGCAGGTTAGTTCTGAATGCAGGATAGTGGAGTTAGCCCTGAGTTAGCCTGCCCTGGAGCAGGTTAGTTCAGAATGCAGGATAGTGGAGTTAGCCCTGAGTTAGCCTGCCCTGGAGCAGGTTAGTTCTGAATGCAGGATAGTGGAGTTAGCCCTGAGTTAGCCTGCCCTGGAGCAGGTTAGTTCTGAATGCAGGATAGTGGAGTTAGCCCTGAGTTAGCCTGCCCTGGAGCAGGTTAGTTCTGAATGCAGGATAGTGGAGTTAGCCCTGAGTTAGCCTGCCCAGGAGCAGGTTAGTGGAGTTAGCCCAGAGTTAGCCTGCCCCGGAGCAGGTTAGTTCTGAATGCAGGATAGTGGAGTTAGCCCTGAGTTAGCCTGCCCCGGAGCAGGTTAGTTCTGAATGTAGGATAGTGGAGTTAGCCCTGAGTTAGCCTGCCCTGGAGCAGGTTAGTTCTGAATGCAGGATAGTGGAGTTAGCCCTGAGTTAGCCTGCCCTGGAGCAGGTTAGTTCTGAATGCAGGATAGTGGAGTTAGCCCTGAGTTAGCCTGCCCTGGAGCAGGTTAGTTCTGAATTACAGGATATTGGAGTTATCCCTGTGTTAGCCTGCCCAGGAGCAGGTTAGTTCTGAATGCAGGATAGTGGAGTTAGCCCTGTGTTAGCCTGCCCAGGAGCAGGTTAGTTCTGATTATTCGTTGCCATAGAAATGTACCTGGCTAAAAGGTGAGCCACTTTCAGGGTTCCGGATATCCAGAGTTGACCTCAGAGTTGAACTCAGAGTTGACCAACACTCCTCTAACATCATTGGTAGTAAGGGGCTCCTTTGTGATAGACTGGGTAAGTTTGTACCACGTTCTTTATTTACACACACAGGAAACATACCGGTGAATAAAGTCCACTTGGTAAAACATGCTTTTTAATGTCAGAAGACATCCCAGTAACATGGAGGAATGTATTGCAAAAGGAAAAGGAAAATCCAGAAATTGCAGAAAGAGGAAATTAGGAATATATGTATGATAATTTAACCACAGGTACCGTACATGTGAGCGAATATAGCTGTAAGGTATTGTGAATTACTTTATTCCAATCAGCGTTGTGGTGGTTGGGTTGGAAAATAAAATACTAAATAAAATAAGGTCAGATTAAAAATGGAAACAATTAAATAGATAGAACCCAAAATGTATCTGCAATATTAAAACTGTTCTACCCCCCATGCTGTGATTTCCTAACTACAGGACAGGGCCTCACCGTCGCTCGCCATGGAACTGAAGACCAGGTTCTCTGTAAATCAGAGCTAGTGAATCTCAAACCCAAGGTCATATCACCTACAAGGAGACTTGTTTCTGTCACCTCTCTTGGTTAACCTGGCAGACAGGTCAAATTGGAAAATAACGTACATTATTAAGAGATGATAACGAATGCTGTGTTACATAATCTGGGCTCAGAAGGAATAAGTCTCTTTGCTAAGCTTATGATTGTCAAATTGCTTCTTAACCTCCTGTTAAGTATGTCTTACAGCAGACGTTCCCTTATTACGTTCCCTTAGCACAGACTCCTGTCTGTTATTACAACACATCAGTCACTCCGGTCTGTTACTATAACACCTCTGTCACTCCTGTCTGTTACTATAACACCACCTCACTCCTGTCTGTTACTACAACACCTCAGTCACTCCTGTCTGTTACTACAACACCTCAGTCACTCCGGTCTGTTACTATAACACCACCTCACTCCTGTCTGTTACTACAACACCTCAGTCACTCCTGTCTGTTACTACAACACCTCAGTCACTCCTGTCTGTTACTACAACACCTCAGTCACTCCGGTCTGTTACTATAACACCTCTGTCACTCCTGTCTGTTACTACAACACCTCAGTCACTCCTGTCTGTTACTATAACACCACCTCACTCCTGTCTGTTACTATAACACCACCTCACTCCTGTCTGTTACTACAACACCTCAGTCACTCCTGTCTGTTACTACAACACCACCTCACTCCTGTCTGTTACTATAACAACACCTCAGTCACTCCGGTCTGTTACTATAACACCACCTCACTCCTGTCTGTTATTACAACACCTCAGTCACTCCGGTCTGTTACTACAACACCTCAGTCACTCCTGTCTGTTACTATAACACCACCTCACTCCTGTCTGTTATTACAACACCTCAGTCACTCCGGTCTGTTACTATAACACCACCTCACTGCTGTCTGTTATTACAACACCTCAGTCACTCCGGTCTGTTACTATAACACCACCTCACTCCTGTCTGTAACTACAACACCTCAGTCACTCCGGTCTGTTACTATAACACCACCTCACTCCTGTCAGTTACTACAACACCACCTCACGCCTGTCTGTTACTACAACACCTCAGTCACTCATGTCTGTTATTACAACACCTCAGTCACTCCTGTCTGTTATTACAACACCTCAGTCACTCCAGTCTTTTACTATAACACCTCTGTCACTCCTGTCTGTTACTATAACACCACCTCACTCCTGTCTGTTACGATAGCACCACCTCACTCCTGTCTGTTACTACAACACCTCAGTCACTCCTGTCTGTTACTACAACACCTCAGTCACTCCTGTCTGTTACTACAACACCTCAGTCACTCCTGTCTGTTACTACAACACCTCTGTCACTCCTGTCTGTTACTACAACACCACCTCACTCCTGTCTGTTACTACAGCACCACCTCACTCCTGTCTGTTACTATAACACCACCTCACTCCTGTCTGTTACTATAACACCACCTCACTCCTGTCTGTAACTACAACACCCCAGTCACTCCTGTCTGTTACTATAACACCACCTCACTCCTGTCTGTAACTAAAACACCTCTGTCACTCCTGTCTGTTACTACAACACCACCTCACTCCTGTCTGTTACTATAACACCTCAGTCACTCCTGTCTGTAACTATAACACCTCTGTCACTCCTGTCTGTTACTACAACACCTCAGTCACTCCTGTCTGTTACTATAACACCACCTCACTCCTGTCTGTAACTACAACACCTCAGTCACTCCTGTCTGTTACTATAACACCACCTCACTCCTGTCTGTAACTAAAACACCTCTGTCACTCCTGTCTGTTACTACAACACCACCTCACTCCTGTCTGTTACTACAACACCACCTCACTCCTGTCTGTTACTATAACACCTCAGTCACTCCTGTCTGTAACTATAACACCTCTGTCACTCCTGTCTGTTACTACAACACCACCTCACTCCTGTCTGTTACTACAACACCACCTCACTCCTGTCTGTTACTATAACACCACCTCACTCCTGTCTGTAACTATAACACCACCTCACTCCTGTCTGTTACTATAACACCACCTCACTCCTGTCTGTAACTACAACACCACCTCACTCCTGTCTGTTATTACAACACCTCAGTCACTCCTGTCTGTTACTACAACACCACCTCACTCCTGTCTGTTACTATAACACCACCTCACTCCTGTCTGTTACTATAACACCACCTCACTCCTGTCTGTTACTATAACACCACCTCACTCCTGTCTGTTACTATAACACCACCTCACTCCTGTCTGTAACTACAACACCTCAGTCACTCCTGTCTGTTACTACAACACCTCAGTCACTCCTGTCTGTTACTATAACACCTCAGTCACTCCTGTCTGTTACTATAACACCACCTCACTCCTGTCTGTAACTATAACACCACCTCACTCATGTCTGTAACTGCAACACCACCTCACTCCTGTCTGTTACTACAACACCTCAGTCACTCCTGTCTGTTACTACAACACCTCAGTCACTCCTGTCTGTTACTACAACACCTCAGTCACTCCTGTCTGTTACTATAACACCACCTCACTCCTGTCTGTTACTACAACACCTCAGTCACTCCTGTCTGTAACTATAACACCACCTCACTCCTGTCTGTTACTATAACACCACCTCACTCCTGTCTGTTACTATAACACCACCTCACTCCTGTCTGTTACGATAACACCACCTCACTCCTGTCTGTTACTACAACACCTCAGTCACTCCTGTCTGTTACTACAACACCTCAGTCACTCCTGTCTGTTACTACAACACCTCAGTCACTCCTGTCTGTTACTACAACACCTCAGTCACTCCTGTCTGTTACTACAACACATCTGTCACTCCTGTCTGTTACTATAACACCACCTCACTCCTGTCTGTGACTATAACACCACCTCACTCCTGTCTGTTACTATAACACCACCTCACTCCTGTCTGTTACTATAACACCACCTCACTCCTGTCTGTTACTATAACACCACCTCACTCCTGTCTGTAACTGCAACACCTCAGTCACTACTGTCTGTTACTACAACACCACCTCACTCCTGTCTGTAACTACAACACCTCAGTCACTCCTGTCTGTTACTACAACACCTCAGTCACTCCTGTCTGTTACTACAACACCACCTCACTCCTGTCTGTAACTACAACACCTCAGTCACTCCTGTCTGTTACTACAACACCTCAGTCACTCCTGTCTGTTACTACAACACCTCTGTCACTCCTGTCTGTTACTACAACACCACCTCACTCCTGTCTGTTACTACAGCACCACCTCACTCCTGTCTGTTACTATAACACCACCTCACTCCTGTCTGTTACTATAACACCACCTCACTCCTGTCTGTAACTACAACACCTCAGTCACTCCTGTCTGTTACTATAACACCACCTCACTCCTGTCTGTAACTAAAACACCTCTGTCACTCCTGTCTGTTACTACAACACCACCTCACTCCTGTCTGTTACTATAACACCTCAGTCACTCCTGTCTGTAACTATAACACCTCTGTCACTCCTGTCTGTTACTACAACACCTCAGTCACTCCTGTCTGTTACTATAACACCACCTCACTCCTGTCTGTAACTACAACACCTCAGTCACTCCTGTCTGTTACTATAACACCACCTCACTCCTGTCTGTAACTAAAACACCTCTGTCACTCCTGTCTGTTACTACAACACCACCTCACTCCTGTCTGTTACTACAACACCACCTCACTCCTGTCTGTTACTATAACACCTCAGTCACTCCTGTCTGTAACTATAACACCTCTGTCACTCCTGTCTGTTACTACAACACCACCTCACTCCTGTCTGTTACTACAACACCACCTCACTCCTGTCTGTTACTATAACACCACCTCACTCCTGTCTGTAACTATAACACCACCTCACTCCTGTCTGTTACTATAACACCACCTCACTCCTGTCTGTAACTACAACACCACCTCACTCCTGTCTGTTATTACAACACCTCAGTCACTCCTGTCTGTTACTACAACACCACCTCACTCCTGTCTGTTACTATAACACCACCTCACTCCTGTCTGTTACTATAACACCACCTCACTCCTGTCTGTTACTATAACACCACCTCACTCCTGTCTGTTACTATAACACCACCTCACTCCTGTCTGTAACTACAACACCTCAGTCACTCCTGTCTGTTACTACAACACCTCAGTCACTCCTGTCTGTTACTATAACACCTCAGTCACTCCTGTCTGTTACTATAACACCTCAGTCACTCCTGTCTGTTACTATAACACCACCTCACTCCTGTCTGTAACTATAACACCACCTCACTCATGTCTGTAACTGCAACACCACCTCACTCCTGTCTGTTACTACAACACCTCAGTCACTCCTGTCTGTTACTACAACACCTCAGTCACTCCTGTCTGTTACTACAACACCTCAGTCACTCCTGTCTGTTACTATAACACCACCTCACTCCTGTCTGTTACTACAACACCTCAGTCACTCCTGTCTGTAACTATAACACCACCTCACTCCTGTCTGTTACTATAACACCACCTCACTCCTGTCTGTTACTATAACACCACCTCACTCCTGTCTGTTACGATAACACCACCTCACTCCTGTCTGTTACTACAACACCTCAGTCACTCCTGTCTGTTACTACAACACCTCAGTCACTCCTGTCTGTTACTACAACACCTCAGTCACTCCTGTCTGTTACTACAACACCTCAGTCACTCCTGTCTGTTACTACAACACATCTGTCACTCCTGTCTGTTACTATAACACCACCTCACTCCTGTCTGTAACTATAACACCACCTCACTCCTGTCTGTTACTATAACACCACCTCACTCCTGTCTGTTACTATAACACCACCTCACTCCTGTCTGTTACTATAACACCACCTCACTCCTGTCTGTAACTGCAACACCTCAGTCACTACTGTCTGTTACTACAACACCACCTCACTCCTGTCTGTAACTACAACACCTCAGTCACTCCTGTCTGTTACTACAACACCTCAGTCACTCCTGTCTGTTACTACAACACCACCTCACTCCTGTCTGTAACTACAACACCTCAGTCACTCCTGTCTGTTACTACAACACCTCAGTCACTCCTGTCTGTAACTACAACACCACCTCACTCCTGTCTGTAACTACAACACCTCAGTCACTCCTGTCTGTTACTACAACACCTCAGTCACTCCTGTCTGTTACTATAACACCACCTCACTCCTGTCTGTTACTACAACACCACCTCACTCCTGTCTGTAATGTAATTTAATTTAATTATTAAATTTAAAATTAACATCTATTTAATTTATAGATGTATAATAATACAAAACAAACAGACAGATGAACAACCGACACAGTAACATCTGTTTTTGTTGTTATTTACTGGATCTGATAAATGTAAATTACATTTAAACGACAACTGCAACAGTTTAGATGAGTAACATTGGTTGGTCCCTGAGCTGTTACTTTACATACCATAGAGAAGCTGTTACTTTACATACCATAGAGGAGCTGTTACTTTACATACCATAGAGGAGCTGTTACTTTACATACCATAGAGGGGCTGTTACTTTACATACCATAGAGAAGATGTTACCTTACATACCATAGAGGGGCTGTTACTTTACATACCATAGAGGGGCTGTTACTTTACATACCATAGAGAAGATGTTACTTTACATACCATAGAGGGGCTGTTACTTTACATACCATAGAGAAGATGTTACTTTACATACCATAGAGGGGCTGTTACTTTACATACCATAGAGGGGCTGTTACTTTACATACCATAGAGAAGATGTTACTTTACATACCATAGAGGAGCTGTTACTTTACATACCATAGAGGGGCTGTTACTTTACATACCATAGAGGAGCTGTTACTTTACATACCATAGAGGGGCTGTTACTTTACATACCATAGAGAAGCTGTTACTTTACATACCATAGAGCAGCTGTTACTTTACATACCATAGAGGGGCTGTTACTTTACATACCATAGAGAAGCTGTTACTTTACATACCATAGAGGAGCTGTTACTTTACATACCATAGAGGGGCTGTTACTTTACATACCATACAAGAGCTGTTACTTTACATACCATAGAGGAGCTGTTACTTGACATACCATAGAGGGGCTGTTACTTTACATACCATAGAGGGGCTGTTACTTTACATACCATAGAGGAGCTGTTACTTTACATACCATAGAGGGGCTGTTACTTTACATACCATAGAGAAGCTGTTACTTTACATACCATAGAGGAGCTGTTACTTTACATACCATAGAGGGGCTGTTACTTTACATACCATAGAGAAGCTGTTACTTTACAAACCATAGAGGAGCTGTTACTTTACATACCATAGAGGGGCTGTTACTTTACATACCATAGAAGAGCTGTTACTTTACATACCATAGAGGAGCTGTTACTTTACATACCATAGAGGGGCTGTTACTTTACATACCATAGAGGAGCTGTTACTTTACATACCATAGAGGGGCTGTTACTTTACATACCATAGAGGGGCTGTTACTTTACATACCATAGAGGAGCTGTTACTTTACATACCATAGAGAAGCTGTTACTTTACATACCATAGAGAAGCCGTTACTTTACATACCATAGAGGGGCTGTTACTTTACATACCATAGAGGGGCTGTTACTTTACATACCATAGAGGAGCTGTTACTTTACATACCATAGAGAAGCTGTTACTTTACATACCATAGAGAAGCTGTTACTTTACATACCATAGAGAAGCTGTTACTTTACATACCATAGAGGGGCTGTTACTTTACATACCATAGAGTGGCTGTTACTTTACATACCATAGAGGAGCTGTTACTTTACATACCATAGAGGAGCTGTTACTTTACATACCATAGAGGGGCTGTTACTTTACATACCATAGAGGGGCTGTTACTTTACATACCATAGAGGAGCTGTTACTTTACATACCATAGAGGGGCTGTTACTTTACATACCATAGAGGGGCTGTTACTTTACATACCATAGAGGAGCTGTTACTTTACATACCATAGAGGGGCTGTTACTTTACATACCATAGAGGAGCTGTTACTTTACATACCATAGAGGAGCTGTTACTTTACATACCATAGAGGGGCTGTTACTTTACATACCATAGAGGAGCTGTTCAGTGATCAAGAACAACATAGCAGCTTCCTGACTTTACCTTGTCCAGCTGGCTGCCTAGCTAACCTGTACGAACAATAAGAAACATCTGTCTATTTGAACATTCATCTGGTCTATAATCTGTCTCATACAGACTTGTCTAAGACATTCAGGAACAGACCGTCTTGAAAACTAGGTTTCTCCTGTACCCTCATGCCTGACGGAGATAATTACTAACACAGTAAATGAACACCCATGAGGATCTCTTCCCCTCTTCAGTCACACGCTATGCTGTCCTACAGACTGGTGCTAACTTGCTGTCCTACAGACTGGTGCTAACTTGCTGTCCTACAGACTGGTGCTAACTTGCTGTCCTACCACTGACTCTAACCTTTTTCCTGGGTACAGAGATGTTGGACCGCGAAGATGTCTCATGCTTCCTAAGGGGTGTCTGTCTGTCTGTCTGTCTGTCTGTCTGTCTGTCTGTCTGTCTGTCTGTCTGTCTGTCTGTCTGTCTGTCTGTCTGTCTGTCTATCTGTCTGTCTGTCTGTCTGTCTGCCTGCCTGCCTGCCTGCCTGCCTGTCTGTCTGTCTGTCTGTGTCTGCCTGTCTGCCCCTCTGTTGATGTCTCCTTTATGTCTCTCTGCGTGAAACTGTGATGGGGTCTTGCAAAGCTAAGCAGTTCTCTGCTTCAGTTTCCTGCTGTTCTGCAGTGACAAGCAGTGGATCAGTTCTGAACCCAGTGTGTCTGGGGAAACGCTGTTTCTTTATGGCCTCCTAAACGCTGGATTATATTCATACCCACTGGTAAAAGACACCGGTGTCTGGAATATATTAGCGTAAAATGTGTTTTTATTAGGGATGTCTGAACGTTTAAACATTAAAACGGTTAATCGAAAATGGGATCCTTAATGTTAAGAAAAATCCCTCTCAAAATTAAAATCCCTGTGCAGTTATCACAAAAAATATTAGTTTCTGTATTATAGCCTAACTATAATATATTCTGTATCATAGCCCAACTAGACTGTATTATAGCCCAACTAGACTGTATTATAGCCCAACTAGACTGTATTATAGCCCAACTAGACTGTATTCTGTGTTATAGCATAAATAGACTATATTCTGTATTATAGCCTAACTAGACTATATTCTGTATTATAGCCCAACTAGACTATATTCTGTATTATAGCCTAACTAGACTATATTCTGTATTATAGCCCAACTAGACTGTATTATAGCCCAACTAGACTGTATTATAGCCCAACTAGACTGTATTCTGTGTTATAGCATAAATAGCCTATATTCTGTATTATAGCCTAACTAGACTGTATTCTGTGTTATAGCCTAACTAGACTATATTCTGTATTAAGCCTAACTAGACTATATTCTGTATTATAGCCTAACTAGACTATATTCTGTATTATAGCCTAACTGGACTATATTCTGTATTATAGCCTAACTAGACTATATTCTGTATTATAGCCTAACTAGACTATATTCTGTATTATAGCCCAACTAGACTATATTCTGTATTCAAATCAAATCAAATGTATTTATATAGCCCTTCTTACATCAGCTGATATCTCAAAGTGCCTAAACCACAAACAGCAAGCAATGCAGGTGTAGAAGCACGGTGGCTAGGAAACTCCCTAGAAAGGCCTAAACCTAGATAGAAACCTAGAGAGGAACCAGGCTATGAGGGGTGGCCAGTCCTGTTCTGGCTGTGCCGGGTGGAGATTATAACAGAACATGGCCAAGATGTTCAAATGTTCATAAATGACCAGCATAGTCAAATAATAATAATCACAGTAGTTGTCGAGGGTGCAACAAGTCAGCACCTCAGGAGCAAATGTCAGTTGGCTTTTCATAGCCGATCATTAAGAGTATCTCTACTGCTCCTGCTGTCTCTAGAGAGTTGAAAACAGCAGGTCTGGGACAGGTAGCACGTCCGGTGAACAGGTCAGGGTTCCATAGCCGCAGGCAGAACAGTTGAAACTGGAGCAGCAGCACGGCCAGGTGGACTGGGGATAGCAAGGAGCATCCTGAGACAAGGCATGGTCCTAGGGCTCAGAGAGAGAGAGAAAGAGAGAATTAGAGAGAGCGTACTTAAATTCACATAGGACACCGGATAAGACAGGAGAGGTACTCCAGATATAACAGACTGACCCTAGCCCCCCGACACATAAGCTACTGCAGCATAAATACTGGAGGCTGAGACAGGAGGGGTCAGGAGACACTATGGCCCCATCCGATGATACCCCCGGACAGGGCCAAACAGGAAGGATATAACCCCACCCACTTTCCCAAAGCACAGCCCCCACACCACTAGAGGTATATCTTCAACCACCAACTTACCATCCTGAGACAAGGCCGAGTATAGCCCACAAAGATAATCCGCCACGGCACAAACCCAAGGGGGGATGCCTTACTAGCCTTACTAGACTAATTATTATAAAGGCCTGGGTAAAATAGTGTAAATTAAATAAATTAGAGAGGATTAGGCGAACTTTATGCTTTTTTGGTGAATTTGCAAGACATGCAAAATAGATTACTGTCACGCCCTGACCTTAGAGAGCTTTTTATGTCTCTATTTTGGTTTGGTCAGGGTGTGATTTGGGTGGGCATTCTATGTTCATTTTTCTATGTTTTGTATTTCATTGTTTTGTCCGGGTATGCTTCTCAATCAGAGGCAGCTGTCTATCGTTGTCTCTGATTGGGAACCATACTTAGGTAGCTTTTTCCCACCTGTGTTTTGTGGGTAGTTGTTTTCTGTTTAGTGTTTTTCTGCACCTGACAGGACTGTTTTGGTTTCGGTTCTCACTTTGTTATTTTGTTCTAGTGTTTAGTGTAAATAAAAATCATGAACACTTACCACGCTGCGCTTTGGTCCGATCCTTCTACATGCAACGATGACCGTTACAATTACCAGTGGTGGAAAAAGTACCACATTGTCATACTTGAGTAAAAGTAAAGATATCTTAAAAGAATATTACTCAAGTAAAGGTGAAAGTAAAATACTACTTGAGTACAAGTACTGTGCTTAAGCATCAAAAGTATAAATCATTTTAAATTCCCATAATATAATTTCAATTATTAAGCAAACCAGACTGCACAATTGTCTTGTTTTTTACATTTCCAGATCGCCAGGGGCACCACTACATGACCCAGACGTCATTTACAAGTGAAGCATTTGTGTTTAGTGAGTCCGCAAGATCAGAGGCCATAGGGAGGGCAGGAGATGTTCTCTTGATAAGTGTGTGAATTAGATCATTTTCCAGTCCTGCTATGCATTCAAAATGTATCGAGTACTTTTGGGTGTCAGGGAAATTGTAAGGAGTAAAAAGTACATTATTTTTATTTTGGAATGTAGTGGAGTAAAATGAAAAGTTGTCAAAAATATAAATAGTAAAGTAATGTACAGATACCCCAAAAAACTACTTAAGTAGTACTTTCAAGTATTTTTACTTAAGTACTTTACACCACTGACCTAGACACATGTGCATCACATTTTTTTCTGCCTGCCCCCTCCCTTCTCTCCCTCATGCTGGCACGCCTGGGGCGTATCCATTACGCCAATTATTTTCCAAAACGTTTCTTAAACAGAAGCAAATGGAATGAAACAGGGCGAGACCTACCTGAATTTGTCCAATAGAAACTCTAATTTTAGTAGCAAAAACGTTCTGTTTGGACTAATGATTCCACTCCTGCTCTTTCTCTAATTAGACCAGTGTGTGTTCCATCTTCGGTCTGTTGCTTGTAGAATATCCTATTCATTGACGATAGGCCCTGCTTTACTGAAGTTGCATTGCAACCCAAACCGTTGCCGGCAGCAGCACAGCTGCATTGTGAATTAATATGGAATTTCGTATTGTTTTATCGGAAAAAATATTTTTTTTAAATGGCAGTTTAAACATGAACAAAATGTTAAGAAAATTATACATTTGTCACATCCATAGATTTTACATCTGACTATTGTATCTGACTATTACATCTGCCTATTGTATCTGAATATTGTGGACAATGCACAGAGATGCACACAGAGAGGGTTTTTCAGTATCTGACATGGACCAGCTAAAGAGGTAGTATGGGGTTGCATGGATAGGATGTCTCTGTCCTCACCATCAGATATGAGTGGAGCCACTCAAGTAATTTATGGCCAAATCCCCTGAGCTTCATCTCAATCTGCCATGGACATCACATCACATCAAATGTTATTGGTCACATACACACGGTTAGCAGATGTTAATACGAGTGTAGCGAAATGCTTGTGCTTCTAGTTCCGACCGTGCAGTAATATCTAACAAGTAATCTAACAATTTCACAACAACTACCTGATACACACAAGTGTAAAGTAAGTCGCTCTGGATAAGAGCGTCTGCTAAATGACTTAAATGTAAATGTAAATGTAAAGGAATGAATGAGAATATGTACATATAAATATATGGATGAGTGATGGCCGAACGGCATAGGCAAGATGCAGTAGATGGTATAGAGTACAGTATATACATATGAGATGAGTAATGTAGGGTATGTAAACATTATATTAAGTGGCATTGTTTAAAGTGGCTAGTGGTATATTTTTACATACATTTTTCCATTATTAAAGTGGCTAGAGATTTGATGTGTTGGCAGTAGCCACTCGATGTTAGTGGTGGCTGTTTAACAGTCTGATGGCCTTGAGATAGAAGCTGTTTTTCAGTCTCTCGATCCCTGCTTTGATGCACCTGTACTGACCTCAGCTTCTGGATGATAGCGGGGTGAACAGGCAGTGGCTCGGGTGGTTGTTGTCCTTGATGATCTTTTTGGCCTTCCTGTGACATCGGATGGTATAGGTGTCCTGGAGGGCAGGTAGTTTGCCCCCGGTGATGCGTTGTGCAGACCTCACTACCCTCTGGAGATCCTTACGGTTTTGGGTGGAGCAGTTGCCGTACCAGGCGGTGATACAGCCCGACAGGATGCTCTCGATTGTGCATCTGTAAAAGTTTGAGTGTTTTTGGTGACAAGCCGAATTTCTTCAGCCTCCTGAGGTTGAAGAGGATCTGCTGCGCCTTCTTCACAATGCTGTCTGTGTGGGTGGACCAATTCAGTTTGTCCGTGATGTGTACGCCGAGGAACTTAAAACTTTCCACCTTCTCCACTACTGTCCCTCCATTACTGTTGGTAATCAAGCCTACCACTGTAGTGTCGTCTGCAAACTGATGATTGAGTTGGAGGCGTGCATGGCCACGCAGTCGTGGGTGAACAGGGAGTACAGGAGAGGGCTCAGAACGGACCCTTGTGGGGCCCCAGTGTTGAGGATCAGCGGGGTGGAGATGTTGTTTCCTACCCTCACCACCTGGGGGCGGCCCGTCAGGAAGTCCAGGACCCAGTTGCACAGGGCGGGGTCGAGACCCAGGGTCTCGAGCTTGATGACGAGTTTGGAGGGTACTATGGTGTTAAATGCTGAGCTGTAGTCGATGAACAGCATTCTCACATAGGTATTCCTCTTGTCCAGATGGGTTAGGGCAGTGTGCAGTGTGATTGCGATTGCGTGGTCTGTGGACCTATTGGGGCGGTAAGCAAATTGGAGTGGGTCTAGGGTGTCAGGTAGGGTGGAGGTGATATGGTCCTTGACTAGTCTCTCAAAGCACTTCATGATGACGGAAGTGAGTGCTACGGGGCAGTAGTCGTTTAGCTCAGTTACCTTAGCTTTCTTGGGAACAGGAACAATGGTGGGAAAATCCGACTGGGAAAAGGATTGATTGAATATGTCCGTAAACACACCAGCCAGCTGGTCTGCGCATGCTCTGGGGACGCGGCTGGGGATGCCATCTGGGCCGGCGGCCTTGCGAGGGTTAACACGTTTAAATGTTTTACTCACGTTGGCTGCATGATTCATGTTTATATTAATCTCAAGATCAGGATACAGAAAGAGCCTTTGAGTTGGCTGTGGTGAAGCTTACATGTATCTGTTCTGCTCTCTGAATGTGAGTCTTTTAAATAATGTACATCTCCTAGAACATCACCATCATCACCACTACTACCACCACCATCAACACCACCACTACTACCACCACCATCACCACTACTACCACCATCACCACCACCACTACTACCATCACCATCACCACTACTACCACCATCACCACCACTACTACCACCACCATCACCACCACTACTACCACCACCATCACCA
>NC_092106.1:41815926-42085926 GCF_045679555.1 Salvelinus alpinus | reverse complement strand
TACCCGGACTAACTCCATTGACCCTTTTTGCACGAACTCTTTAGACTTATCACATGTGCTGCTGTTACTATTTATTATCTGTCACTTTATACCTAGTTATATGCACGTACAGTATGTACCTCCATTATCTCGTACCCCTGCACGTGGACTTGGTACTCGTACCCAGTGTATATAGCCAAGGTATCATCACTCATTGTGTATTTATTATTGCGTGTTATTGCTTTTCTATTATTTCTCTATTGTCTTTCTCTCTGCATTGTTTGGAAGGACCCGTCAGTAAGCATTTCAATGTTAGTCTACACCTGCTGTTTACCAATCACGTGACAAATACAATTTAATTTAATTAAACTCTCAAAGTATTTGAAAGAAACAAATACTATTTGAACCCATGTCTGCATCTAGGATGTAAAGATGTCCTTTCCTTCTCTCGCAGTTAAACAACAATAGAACATTCTCTGTATTATATTACAGAAAGATCAATGTGGACGCAAGCAATCGCTGTATAATTATTACAATCAGATCAGCCTTGTTTTCCTCATCGATTTAACTTTACAGTTTCCATGTGGTGATGGTGGTGCCTGGATACAGCATCATGGAGGTCTCTGGTGCCTGGTTACAGCATCATGGAGGTCTCTGGTGCCTGGTTACAGTATCATGGAGGTCTCTGGTGCCTGGATACAGCATCATGGAGGTCTCTGGTGCCTGGTTACAGCATCATGGAGGTCTCTGGTGCCTGGATACAGCATCATGGAGGTCTCTGGTGCCTGGATACAGCACCATGGAGGTCTCTGGTGCCTGGATACAGCATCATGGAGGTCTCTGGTGCCTGGATACAGCATCATGGAGGTCTCTGGTGCCTGGATACAGCATCATGGAGGTCTCTGGTGCCTGGATACATCTTCAAGGAAGGCTCTCGTTAATTTATTTGAACAGCTCAATTGCTTGTCTTGATTTAATTTAGAGCAGACAAGACGGCTACAGTATCAGTACACACACACACACACACACAGACAAGCAAGCACGCACGCACACACACACAGTAACTATAACAGTAACAGTATACACAAACTCACTGAAAATGGTCCCGATGGACAGGGCTGCCGTGCTTCTAGCTCTTAGGAAACTTTGCAGAATTTTTTTCTTTTATATGTTATTTCTTACATTATTAGCCCAGGAAATGTTTTGTGTTATTACATACAGCCGGGAAGCACTTGTGAATCAGAGCGGTCCTCACCCTCCACGACGGGCTGTCTGCCCTTCAGGGCAATTGAACAGATTCCAGAGGCTGTTCCAAAACACCGGCGGTGGAAAATAGGTGCTCGGAGTGGACTTCTAGTTCGACTCAGGAAAGCACGCACACCACCCACTGCTTCTGAGTATATTACTAGATAATGTTCAGTCTCTGGATAATCAAGTTGACGAGCTCAGGGATTGTAACATACTCTGTTCCACGGAAACGTGGCCCTCTGGGGATATACTGTCTGAGTCCGTTCAGCCAGTTGGCTTCTATAACAGTAGCAGTATACACACACACGCACAACCACACACACACACGCACAACCACACACACACGCACAACCACACACACACACACACACACACACACACACACACACACACACACACACACACACACACACACACACACACACACACACACACACACACACACACACACACACACACACACACACACACACACACACACACATACACACACACACACACACACACACAGTAGCAGTATATAGACACACACACTGTAACAGTAACAGTAGCAGCATAGACACACTAGACAGTAGTAGACAGTAGTATGATTCAGTAGAAGACAGTAGTATAGAAGTATTATTCAGTAGTAGACAGTAGTAGAGTAGTCTGACTTCAGTAGTAGACAGTAGTATTCCTCTTTAAGGAATACCTAGGATAGGATAAAGTAATCCTTCTAACCCCCCCCCCCCCCTCCCCCTTAAAAGAGTTAGATGCACTATTGTAAAGTGGTTGTTCCACTGGATATCATAAGGTGAATGCACCAATTTGTAAGTCGCTCTGGATAAGAGCGTCTGCTAAATGACTTAAATGTAAATGTAGTAGAAAGTAGTATGACTTCAGTAGTAGACAGTAGTAGAGTAGTCTGACTTTAGTAGTAGACAGTAGAAGACAGTAGTATGACTTCAGTAGTAGACAGTAGTAGACAGTAGTATGACTTCAGTAGTAGACAGTAGTATGACTTCAGTAGTAGACAGTAGTAGACAGTAGTAGACAGTAGTATGACTTCAGTAGTAGACAGTAGTAGACAGTAGTATGACTTCAGTAGTAGACAGTAGTAGACAGTAGAAGACAGTAGTATGACTTCAGTAGTAGACAGTAGTAGACAGTAGTATGACTTCAGTAGTAGACAGTAGTAGACAGTAGTAGACAGTAGTATGACTTCAGTAGTAGACAGTAGTATGACTTCAGTAGTAGACAGTAGTATGACTTCAGTAGTAGACAGTAGTAGACAGTAGTCTGACTTCAGTAGTAGACAGTTGTAGACAGTAGTGTGACTTCAGAAGTAGACAGTAGTCTGACTGCAGTAGTAGACTGTAGTAGAGTAGTGACTTCAGTAGTAGACAGTAGAAGACAGTAGTATGACTTCAGTAGTAGACAGTAGTATGACTTCAGTAGTAGACAGTATAGTATAGTAGTATGACTTCAGTAGTAGACTGTAGAAGACAGTGGTACGATTCAGTAGTAGACAGTAGTAGAGTAGTCTGACTTCAGTAGTAGACAGTAGAAGACAGTGGTACGATTCAGTAGTAGACAGTAGTATTACTTCAGTAGTAGACAGTAGTAGACAGTAGTATGACTTCAGTAGTAGACAGTAGAAGACAGTAGTATGACTTCAGTAGTAGACAGTAGTAGACAGTAGTATGACTTCAGTAGTAGACAGTAGTAGACAGTAGTATTACTTCAGTAGTAGACAGTAGTAGAGTAGTATGACTTCAGTAGTAGACAGTAGTATGACTTCAGTAGTAGACAGTAGAAGACAGTAGTATGACTTCAGTAGTAGACAGTAGTAGACAGTAGTATGACTTCAGTAGTAGACAGTAGTAGACAGTAGTATTACTTCAGTAGTAGACAGTAGTAGAGTAGTATGACTTCAGTAGTAGACAGTAGTATGACTTCAGTAGTAGACAGTAGTAGACAGTAGTATTACTTCAGTAGTAGACTGTAGTAGACAGTAGTATTACTTCAGTAGTAGACAGTAGTAGACAGTAGTAGACAGTAGTATGACTTCAGTAGTAGACAGTAGTAGAGTAGTCTGACTTCAGTAGTAGACAGTAGTATTACTTCAGTAGTAGACAGTAGAAGACAGTAGTATGACTTCAGTAGTAGACAGTAGTATTACTTCAGTAGTAGACAGTAGTAGAGTAGTCTGACTTCAGTAGTAGACAGTAGTAGAGTAACTCCACTGGGAAGGTTTATCCTTAGCTTATTGATAAACCTGAGGATTTCATGACTAGGGATAAACACACAGAGAGAGACAGGCAGAGGAATCTGTTACGGTGACTAAGATACATTGTGGCGTCCACATGCTTCCCAGCCCAAACAGTTCGGAGGAATTCATGCATATATGCTGTGTTATGTTTCTGTTGGTTTTGGACTTCAGTAAAGGTATTTTCAGTTAATCGGGCACACAACAGTTTTTTTTGGAGGCAAGCCAACGTCAGTGGCCGAAGTCTATGCCCCTTCGTCTGTGATTGGTCAACAGTAGGGATTGAGACAACTCAATTTCATGCACATTTCTTTTCATTGAGAAATACTGCACCAAACATCTTAGTTAATGTTATCTCAGATTCATTCTAACTATTTTAAGGAAGTGATTTCTTGCTACGGCGTCTCAAGATGGACAAACAGTAATATTACCTCTTTTTTCAATTTTTTTAAGAGAAGGTCTTTTAAGGGAGTATGCGAGCACACTCTTTCAGTTCGCCTACTGACTTTGGCCAGCCGCCAGCCGAACTGAACCATGCTGACGCCATCATCACCATGGATACTAATGTACTTTGATGATCATCGCCATGGATACTAATGTACTTTGATGATCATCACCATGGATACTAATGTACTTTATTGATCATCACCATGGATACTAATGTACTTTATTGATCATCACCATGGATACTAATGTACTTTATTGATCATCACCATGGATACTAATGTACTTTATTGATCATCACCATGGATACTAATGTACTTTATTGATCATTACCATGGATACTAATGTACTTTATTGATCATCACCATGGATACTAATGTACTTTATTGATCATCACCATGGATACTAATGTACTTTATTGATCATCACCATGGATACTAATGTACTTTATTGATCATCACCATGGATACTAATGTACTTTATTGATCATCACCATGGATACTAATGTACTTTATTGATCATCACCATGGATACTAATGTACTTTATTGATCATTACCATGGATACTAATGTACTTTATTGATCATCACCATGGATACTAATGTACTTTATTGATCATCACCATGGATACTAATGTACTTTATTGATCATCACCATGGATACTAATGTACTTTATTGATCATTACCATGGATACTAATGTACTTTATTGATCATCACCATGGATACTAATGTACTTTATTGATCATCACCATGGATACTAATGTACTTTGATGATCATCACCATGGATACTAATGTACTTTATTGATCATCACCATGGATACTAATGTACTTTGATGATCATCACCATGGATACTAATGTACTTTGATGATCATCACCATGGATACTAATGTACTTTGATGATCATCACCATGGATACTAATGTACTTTGATGATCTTGGATACTAATTTAATTTATGATCATGACCATTGATACTAATGTACTTTAATGATCATCACCCTGGATACTAATGTACTTTGATGATCATGACCATGTATCAAATCAAATCAATTTTTATTTGTCACATGCGCAGATTACAACAGGTGTAGACCTTACAGGGAAATGCTTACTTACAAGCCCTTAACCAACAATACAGTTTTAAGAAAATACCTATAAAAAAAGTAAGAGACAAGAAAAACAAATAATTATAGAGCAGCAGTAAATAACAATAGCGGGGCTATATATATATATGGGGTACCGGTTCAGAGTCAATGTGTCAATGTCCTGGGGCACCGGTGTCGAGGTAATTGAGGTAAATATGTACATGCAGGTAGTGTTATTAAAGTGGCTATGCATAGATAATAACAGAGAGTAGCAGCAGCGTAGGGGGGGACGGGGAGGGGGGAGTGCAAATAGTCTGGGTAGCCATTAGCTGTTCAGGAGTCTTATGGGTTGGAAGCCTCTTGGACCTAGAATTAGCACTCCAGTACCGCTTGCCGTGCAGTAGCAGAGAGACCAGTCTATGACTAGGGTGGCTGGAGTCTTTGACAATATTTAGGGCCTTCCTCTGACACCGCTTGGTATAGAGGTCCTGGATGGCAGGAAGCTTGGCCCCGGTGATGTGCTAGGTTGTACGCACTACCCTCTGTAGTGCTTTGCGGTCGGAGGCCAAGCAGTGGCCATACCAGGCAGTCATGCAACCCGTCATGATGGTGCAGCTGTAAAACCTTTTGAGGACATGAGGACCCATGTCAAATCTTTTCAGTCTCCTGAGGGGAAATAGGTTTTGTCGTGACCTCTTCACGACTGTCTTGATGTGCTTGGACCATGTTAGTTTGTTGGTGATGTGGATGCCAAGGATCCTGAAGCTCTCAACCTGCTCCACTACAGCCCCGTCGTTGAGAATGGGGGCGTGCTCGGTCCTCCTTTTCCTGTAGTCCACAATCTTCTCCTTTGTCTTGTTCATATTGAGGAAAAGGCTGTTGTCCTGGCACCACATGTTCAGGTCTCTGACCTCCTCCCTAAAGCTGTCTCATCGCTGTCGGTGATCAGGCCTACCCCTGTTTTGTCATCAGCAAACTTAACGATGGCGTTGGAGTTGTGCCTGGCTGTGCAGTCATGAGTGAACAGGGAGGGGACAGAGCACAAACCCGTGAGGGGCCCCTGTGTTGAGGATCAGCGTGGTAGATGTTGTTACCTACCCTTACCACCTGGGGACGGCCCATCAGGAAGTCCAGGTTCCAGTTGCAGAGGGAGGTGTTTAGTCCCAGGGTCCTTAGCTTATTGATGAGCTTTGAGCTCACTATGGTGTTGAATGCTGGGCTGTAGTCAATGAATAGCATTCTCACATAGGTGTTCCTTTTGTCAAGTTGGGAAAGGGCAGTGTGGAGTGCAATAGAGATTGCATCATCTGTGGATCTGTTGGTGCAGTATGCACATTGGAGTGTGTCTAGGGTTTCTGGGATAATGGTGTTGATGTGAGCCATGACCAGCCTTTCAAAGCATTTCATGGCTACAGACGTGAGTGCTACAGGTCGGTAGTCATTTAGGCAGGTTACCTTAGTGTTCTTGGGCACAGGCACTATGGTGGTCTGCTTAAACCTCTCCTCGACAACAGCCAGTGAAATTGCAGGGCGCCAAATTCAAACAACAGAAATCTCATAATTAAAATACTCAAACATACAAGTATTATACACCATTTTAAGATAAACCTTTTGTTAATCCAGCCACAGTGTCTGATTTCAAAAAGGCTTTACGGCGAAAGTACACCTTGCGATTATGTAAGGTCAGCGCCTAGTCACAGAAAACCATACAGCCATTTTCCAAAGAAGGAGAGGTGTCACAAAAGACAGAAATAGCGTTTAAAATTAATCACTAACCTTTGATGATCTTCAACGGATGGCACTCCCAGGACTCCATGTTAGAAAATACATTTGTGTTTTGTTCGATAAAGTTCATATTTATGTTCAAAAACCTAATTTGAAATTGGCGCGTTATGGTCAGAAATGCATTGTCTCAAACAAACATCCGGTGAAAGTGCAGAGCCACATCAAATTACAGAAATACTCATCATAAACATTGATCTAAGATACAAGTGTTATACATACGATTATAGATAAACTTCTCCTTAATGCAACCGCTGTGTCAGATTTTTTTTAAACTTTACGGTAAAAGCACACCATGCAATTATGTCAGGTCAGCGCCTAGCCACAGAAAAACTTACAGACATTTTTCAACCAAGCAGAGGTGTCACAAAACTCAGAAATAACATTATAAATATTCACTTACCTTTGATGATCTTCATCGGAATGCACTCCCAGGAATCCCAGTTCCACAATAAATGTTTTTTTTGTTCGATAAAGTCCATAATTTATGACCAAATACTTTTTTGCGCGTTTAGTCCAGTAATCCAAATGCACGATGCGCAGGCACTGGGTCCAGACGAAAAGTCAAAAAAGTTCCATTAACGTTCGTAGAAACATGTCAAACGATGTATAGAATCAATCTTTAGGATGTTTTTATCATAAATCTTCAATAATATTCCAACCGGACAATTCCTTTGTCTTTAAAAATGAAAATAATTTAGCTAGCTCTCACGGCCGCACGCATGACTTAGCTCATGACATTCTATCAGACACCTGATTCAAACAGCTCTTATTCGTTCCCCCTTCATAGTAGAAGCCTAAAACAAGGTTCTAAAGACTGTTGACATCTAGTGGAAGCCGTAGGGAATGCAATATGACTCCATAGACACTGTAACCTCAGATGTCCCACTTCCTGGTTGGATTTATTTCAGGTTTTTGCCTACCATATGAGTTCTGTTATACTCACAGACATCATTCAAACAGTTTTAGAAACTTCAGAGTGTTTTCTATCCAAATCTACCAATTCGATACATATTCTAGCTTCTGGGCCTGAGTAGCAGGCAGTTTACTCTGGGCACCTTATTCATCAAAGCTACTCAATACTGCCCCCCAGTCCCAAAGAAGTTAAAAGATGCTGGTATTACAGACTCGGACAGGGAGAGGTTGAAAATGTCAGTGAAGACACTTGCCAGTTGGTCAGCGCTTGCTTGGAGTACACGTCCTGGTAATCCATCTGGCCCTGCAGCCTTGTGAATGTTGACCTGTTTAAAGGTTTTACTCACATCGGCTGCGTGGAGCGTGATCACACAGGGCTGCAGGGATCACACATATTCCAGTCCGTGCTAGAAAAATAGGCCTGTAGCTTAGCATCTGCTTCACCTGACCGCTTTCTTATTGTGCGAGTCACTGGTGCATCCTGCTTAAATTGTAGCTTTTAATCAGGAGGATACAACTATGGTCAGATTTGTCAAATGGAGGGCGAGGGAGAGCTTGTACGGGCCTCTGTTTGTGGACTAAAGGTGGTCTAGAATTGTTTTCCCTCTGGTTGTGCATTTAACATGCAGATAGAAATTCGGTAAAACGGATTTAAGTTTCCTTGAACTAATGTACTTTAATGATCATGACCATGGATACTAATGTACTTTGATGATCATGGATACTAATGTACTTTGATGATCATGGATACTAATGTACTTTGATGATCATCACCATGAATACTAATGTACTTTTTATTCCCCACATGCTTACTGTATATATTTATTTAGAAGTATTTTTCTTCCCAATGTGTTTCACACAATATCTTTGATGTGTGCTGCAGCAATAAGCTCTCAGTAGTAAGTGGCTGCTTGAGAGAGCTGAATAGTAAACTGCTTAGGCTGGGAGTTATTGACTGAGCTGAGAGCATTCAGAAAAATGATAGATGTTGATAACAAGATTGTACCTGATTTCAACACAATCTAAACTGTTCCCCCAGGAATCAGTTCCATTCTGTTGTATATGATCAAATCAAATGTTATTTGTCTCATACACATCTTATTGCAGGTGTAGTGAAATGCTTGTGTTTCTAGTTCCAACAGTGCAGTACTATCTAACAATACACAACAATAAACACATCTAAAAGTAAAATAATGGAATTAAGGAATATATAAATATTAGAATGCGCAGAGTGGCATAGACTAAAATACAGTAGCATAGAATACAGTATTTTCATATGAGATGAGTAAAGCAAAAATATGTAAACATTATTAGAGTGACTAGTGTTCCATTTAAACCTGTTGAGGATGGGGGCGCTGTTGTGGCTATTTATGCTAATCGTGTAATTTTTTGAAACGGCTTCCCACAAAGTTCTTGATCGTACAATATGCATATTATTATTATTATTGGATAGAAAACAGTCTATAGTTTCTATAGGAGTTGAAATGTTGTCTCTAAGTGGAACAGAGCCCATTCTACAGCAATTTCCCTGACATGGAGTCAGAATTCAGAAATTTTGGCCACTGTTCTGGAGTCAGTTAAAAGGGCACTGTTATTGCTATGACTATACGGACACTGCTTACGTCTTCCCCTGGATGTCTTTACGTGATGACGATTTGAATGGGGTCGATTGCGCGTTCACAGGCACTATAAATTAAAAAACCCTGAGGCTAGTCACTCTTTTGGAGCTGCGTCATGCGCCTAGAGGACACCGACCCGCACCTGTTCCAAGCATTAGTGGAGGGAGTAATATTACTCTGGTCATGTTTCTACTCGTTATGGGAGTTAAAAACATCATAAGGTAGTTAATTTAAAGCGTTTTATAGCAATTTATATCCGTTTAGTGCGATTTTGGGACATTTATTTCTGAAACGCTGTGAATTGCTGGGCACGCTTCCAGTTCATCCCGAACGCAGTTGGCATTTCCACAGGGCAAGAGGACAGCTTTCCACCAAAAGACGATTGGACCCAAGAAAGGATCCTTTGCCCAAGATACCGATGGAAGAACAGCTCAAAGTAGGACATTTTTATTATGATAAATCGTGTTTCTGTCGAAAAGTGTTAGTGGCTTCGGACGCCATGTTTTTTGACGTAGCTTCGCTTGGCGCAAGCTGTATTGAAAAGTAAGGATAATTTAAAAAATGTAATTCCGCGATTGTATTAAGAATTAAATTGTCTATCAATCCCTGTCCACCCTATATTTTTTAGTCACGTTTATGAGTATTTATGTATAAGAGTAGATCACTGTCTAAGTGGCGCACAGACTTTTTCTGACCAGCTGAGCTACATTTCACATTGTCTAACCATGATTTTGGTGGCTAAATATAAACATTTTCAATCAAACTCTATATGGATTGTGTAATATGATGTTACAGGAGTGTCATCTGAAGAATTCTGAGAAGGTTAGTGAAAAAATTAATATATTTTGGCGATGTTTACTTTTATCGCTCACTTTGGCTAGAATCAATGCTGGGCTGCTATGTGCTATGTGCTATGCTAATATAACGATTTATTGTGTTTTCGCTGTAAGACACTTAGAAAATCTGAAATATTGTCTGTATTCACAGGATCTGTGTCTTTCGATTCGTGTATGCTGTGTATTTTTACGAAATGTTTGATGATTAGTAAGTAGGTAAACACGTTGCTCTAAGTAGTTTTTCTATTCCATTTGTGACGGTGGGTGCAATTGTAACCTATGCCATCTACCTGAAATATGCACTTTTTTCTAACAAAACCTATCCCATACCATAAATATGTTATCAGACTGTCATCTGATGAGTTTTTTTATTGGTTAGGGGCTATAAATATCTTAGTTTAGCCGAATTGGTGATAGCTACTGGTGTTGGTGGACAAATAAAAGATGGTGGATTATGCTAATGTATTTTTAGGTAATAGATGTACATCTTTACATATTGTGTCTTCCCTGTAAAACATTTTAAAAATCGGACATGTTGACTGGATTCACAAGATCTGTGTCTTTCATTAGCTGTATTGGACTTTAATGTGTGAAAGTTAAATATTTTAAAAAAATATTGTTTTTGAATTTCGCGGCACTGGTTTTTCAGTGGGGGTGGGGGGGGAGTGCCGCTAGCGCCACTCTCATCCTAGAGAGTGGCCAGTGATTCCAAGTCTATGTACATAGGGCAGCAGCCTCTAAGGTGCAGGGTTACGTAACCGGGTGGAAGCCACCTAGTGATGGCTGTTTAACAGTCTGATGGCCTTGACGTAGAAGTTGTTTTTCAGTCTCAGTCCCAGCTTTAATGCACCTGTACTGACCTCGCCTTCAGGATGATAGAGGGGTGAACAGACAGTGGCTCAGGTGGTTGTTGTCCTTGATGATCTTTTTGCCCTTCCTGTGAAATCGGGTGCTGTAGGTGTCCTGGAGGGCAGGTAGTTTGTCCCCGGTGATGCGTTGGGCAGACCGCACCACCCTCTGGAGAGCCTTGTGGTTGCGAGCGGCGCAGTTGCTGTACCAGGTGGTGATACAGCCTGACAGGATGCTCTCAATTGTGCATCTGTAAAAGTTTGTGAGGGTTTCAGGTGCCAACCACATTTCTTCAGTCTACTGAGGTTGAAGAGGCACTGTTGTGCCTTCTTCACCACACTGTCTGTGTGGGTGGACCATTTCAGATCATCAGTGATGTATACGCCGATGAACTTGAAGCTTTCCACCTGCTCCACTGCTGTCCCGTTGATGTGGATAAGGGCGTGCTCCCTCTGCTGTTTCCTGACGTCCATGATAAAGAATGTGGGGTTTATTTGAGGTTTTTATGATATATTTTTGCTCTGACTTTTATACAAATTGATTTGGCTGTAGGTGATTTTACATGATGGGTTCAAACCAAATCACATTTTATGAGTCACATGCGCCGAATACAACAGGTGTAGACCTTACAGTGAAATGCTTACTTACAAGCCCCTAACCAACAATGCAGTTAAAAAAATATATGGATAAGAATAAGATATAAAAGTAGCAAGTAATTAAAGAGTAGCAGTAAAAAATAACAATATATACAGGCGGGTACCGGTACAGAGTCAATGTGCGGGGGCACCGGTTAGTTGAGGTAGTATGTACATGTAGGTAGAGTTATTAAAGTGACAATGCATAGATGACAACAGAGAGTAGCAGCAGCGTAGAAGAGGGAGGGGAAGGGGGGGCAATGCAAATAGTCTGAGTAACCATTTGAATAGATGTTCAGGAGTCTTATGGCTTGGTGGTAGAAGCTGTTTAGAAGCCTCTTGGACCTAGACTTGCTGCTCCGGTATCGCTTGCCGTGCAGTAGCAGAGAGAACAGTCTATGACTAGGGTGGCTGGAGTCTTTGACAAGTTTTAGGGCCTTCCTCTGACACCGCCTGGTATAGAGGTCCTGGATGGCAGGAAGCTTGACCCTTGTGATGTACTGGGCCGTTCGCATTACCCTCTGTAGTGCCTTGCGGTTGGAGGCCGAGCAGTGGCCATACCAGGCAGTGATGGAACCCGACATGATGCTCTTGATGGTGCAGCTGTAGAACCATTTGAGGATCTAAGGACCCATGCCAAATATTTTCAGTCTCCTGAGGGGGAATAGGTTTTGTCGTGCCCTCTTCATGACTGTCTCTGTGTCCTTGGACAATGTTAGTTTGTTGGGGATGTGGACAACAAAGAACTTGAAGCTCTCAACCTGCTCCACTGCAGCCCAGTCAATGAGAAAGGGGGTGTGCCCGATCCTCTTTTTCCTGTAGTCCACAATCATCTCCTTTGTCTTGATCACGTTGAGGGAGGGGTTGTTATTCTGGCACCACACGGTCAGGTCTCTGACCTCCTCCCTATAGGCTGTCTCGTCATTGTCTGTGATCAGGCCTATCGCTGTTGTGTCATTGTCAAATGTAATGATGGTGTTGGAGTCGTGCCTGGACGTGCAGTCATGAGTGAACAGGGAGTACAGGAGGGGAATGAGCACGCACCCCTGAGGGGCCCCCGTGTTGAGGATCACCGTGGCGGATGTGTTGTTACATTCCCTTACTACCTGGGGGTGGCCCGTCAGGAAGTCCAGGATCCAGTTGCAGAGGGAGGTGTTTAGTCCCAGGGCCCTTAGATTATTGATGAGCTTTGAGGGCACTATGGGGTTGAATGCTGAGCAGCGAGAGGTTGAAAATGTCAGTGAAAACACTGGCAGTTGGTCAGCGCATGCTTGGAGTACATGTCCTGGTAATCTGTCTGGCCCTGCGGCCTTGTGAATGTTGACCTGTTTTAAGGTCTTACTCACACCGGCTGCAGAGAGCGTGATTACACTGTCGTCCAGAACAGCTGATGCTCTCATGCATTGTTCAGTGTAATTTGCCTCGAAGCGAGCATAAAAGTGATTTAGCTCATCTGGTAGGCTCTGTCACTGGGCAGCTCTCAGCTGTGCTTCCCTTTGTAGTCTGTCATGGAGTTAGATTCCCGCTCCTTGAAAGCGACAGCTCTAGCCTTTAGCTCAGTGCGGATGCTGTTTGTAATCCATGGCTCCTGGTTGGGGTATGTCCGTACGGTCACTGTGGGGACGACGTTATCGATGCACTTATTGATGCAGCCAATGACTGATGTGGTTTACTCCTCAATTCCATCGGAATGTCCCTGAATTCCAGTCCTGTCACTGGTGCTTCCTGCTTTAATTTTTTCTTGTAAGCAGGAATCAGGAGGATAGAATTGTGGTCAGGGGAGAGCTTTGTATGCGTCTCTGTGTGTGGAGTAAAGGTGGTCCAGAGTTTTTTTCCTCTGGTTGCACATTTAACATGCTGATAGAAATTTGGTAAAACTGATTTAAGTTTCCCTGCATTAAAGTCCCCGGCTACTAGGAGCGCCACCTCTGGGTGAGCGGTTTCTTGTTTGCTTATGGCGGAATACAGCTCATACAATGCTGTCTTAGTGCCAGCCTCTGACTGTGGTGGTATGTAAACAGTTACACAAATACAGATGAAAACTCTCTCTGTAGGTAGTGTGGTCTACGGCTTATCATGGGATACTTCCTTAGATATCGTGCACCAGCTGTTGTTTACAAAAATACATAGTCCGCTGCCCCTTGTCTTACCAGACGCCGCTGTTCTATCCTGCCGGTGCAGCATATAACCAGCCAGCTGTATGTTGATAGTGTTGTTCTTCAGCAACGACTCTGTGAAGCATAAGATATTACAGTTTTTAATGTCCCGTTGGTAGTTTAATCTTCCCCGTAACTCGTCGATGTTATTGTCCAAACATTGCACGTTTGGTACAGAATGGAGGGAAGTATGACTTCTACTACTATGACTACTATGACTTCTCAGAAGGCAGCCCGACCGTCGCCCCCTCTTTCTCCACCTCCTCTTCACGCAGATCACACTGCTTCCTCGTCAGAGTCGGGAATGGAAAAACAGGATTCTGCTAGTCCGTGGTGAGTAATAACAGTCCTGATGTCTATAAGTTATTTTCGGTCATAAGAGACAGTAGCGGCAAAATAATGTACAAAATAATTTAAAAAATAAATTACAATCAAGGCAAATAAACGAACAAAAAAACACAATCTGCTGGGTACACGTAAAACGTCTGCCATCTTCTCCAGCGCCATCTTGGGTTGCCAATCATGGTCTGCGTTTACAATCAGCTTTCAGCCAAATGGATTGGATTTTACTATCAGTTTACAGCCAAATGATTTTCTTTATGGCATGATAAAATGCAGTCATTGGAATGGCATAGACATGTCATTGTTCTTCCTTTGATAGTTAATTGTTGTTGATGGCAGAGATAGAAATAATGCCAGCCAGTGTACCTGGCTCTGTTTTCTCTTTTCTTCTCTTGTTGCTGAACGGTTAAAAGCCGCTCAGTACTGATGTAGCCTTTGTTTACAAGCAGATGTTCGTGCCAATAGCAGGTCCACTATCAAGCTGCTCTCTTTACTGGTTCAGATAACATGATATGCTATCGCTCATTCAACACAGATGTTATCCTAAAATTCGGATAAAGGCTTTAGCCACACATCCTATCCCACCTTACCATTCCTGTTCTATTTCACCATTGATAAAGGCTTTAGCCACACATCCTATCCCACCTTACCATTCCTGTTCTATTTCACCATTGATAAAGACTTTAGCTACACATCCTATCCCATCTTACCATTCCTGTTCTATTTCACCGTTGATAAAGGCTTTAGCTACACATCATATCCCACCTTACCATTCCTGTTCTATTTCACCATTGATAAAGACTTTAGCTACACATCCTATCCCACCTTACCATTCCTGTTCTATTTCACCATTGATAAAGGCTCTAGCTACACATCCTATCCCACCTTACCATTCCTGTTCTATTTCACCATTGATAAAGGCTCTAGCTACACATCCTATCCCACCTTACCATTCCTGTTCTATTTCACCATTGATAAAGACTTTAGCTACACATCCTATCCCACCTTACCATTCCTGTTCTATTTCACCATTGATAAAGGCTCTAGCTACACATCCTATCCCACCTTACCATTCCTGTTCTATTTCACCGTTGATAAAGGCTTTAGCTACACATCCTATCCCACCTTACCATTCCTGTTATATTTCACCACACATCCTATCCCACCTTACCGTTCCTGTTCTATTTCACCATTGATAAAGGCTTTAGCTACACATCCTATCCCATCTTACCATTCCTGTTCTATTTCACCACACATCCTATCCCACCTTACCATTCCTGTTCTATTTCACCGTTGATAAAGGCTATAGCTATACACCCTATCCCATCTTACCATTCCTGTTCTATTTCACCATTCATCCTATCCCACCTTACCATTCCTGTTCTATTTCACCATTGATAAAGGCTCTAGCCACACATCCTATCCCACCTTACCATTCCTGTTCTATTTCACCATTGATAAAGGCTTTAGCCCCGTGTGGCTCAGTTGGTAGAGCATGGCGCTTGCAACGCCAGGGTTGTGGGTTCATTCCCCACGGGGGGACCAGGATGAATATGTATGAACTTTCCAATTTGTAAGTCGCTCTGGATAAGAGCGTCTGCTAAATGACTTAAATGTAATGTAAATGTTTAGCCACACATCCTATCCCACCTTACCATTCCTGTTCTATTTCACCATTTATAAAGGCTTTAGCTACACATCCTATCCCACCTTACCATTCCTGTTCTATTTCACCATTGATAAAGGCTTTAGCTACACATCCTATCCCACCTTGCCATTCCTGTTCTATTTCACCATTGATAAAGGCTTTAGCTACACATCCTATCCCATCTATCCCATCTGTTCTATTTCACTATTACTTTATGAGTAATAAAAATGCCTTATACTTTACAAACTTTATACCAACTTTTATCTTGCAGGTATGGTTTCACTTTCTTCGGACTTGGCTTTTAATTAGTACTTGATGTTATACTGCATTTACATAATGTCTTACATTTTCAAATGTAATTGACATCAGAAGTGTTTGCAGCGAGCAGAGCAGACCTCAAGCTAACTGTGTGAGATCGTGAGGCTGGCTGTGGCTTGGTGAGAAATAGGCATATTAATCATGTTTAAAATTACCTTTCAAACACTCAAACAGGCTCTTGATGGTGTGTGTTCCTTTGGCAGCTGCTTCTGGCTCGGGTCAGTGTAATTCTCGGCCTGGCTTCCATCCGCGGAGCCGATGACTTGACACCCTCCGTTTCTGGGGAATAGACAAGAGAAAATCACCAGGGAGATGGGTGGGCCAGCCCCTTGAAATGGTTCATAATTAAAAAACGAATTTGACCTGCAGTGATATGTCGCTGTCCTGCCTTGTTGGCACACTACTGTAAGCTGTGTCAGCGAGTCGAATCGAGTCGCTAGCAGTCAGTGGGACTTGGTCTCAGTGTTGATGTGTGGACCACTGATTGGACTTGGTCTCAGTGTTGATGTGTGGACCACTGAATGGACTTGGTCTCAGTGTTGCTGTGTGGAACACTGAATGGACTTGGTCTCAGTGTTGCTGTGTGGAACACTGAATGGACTTGGTCTCAGTGTTGATGTGTGGACCACTGAATGGACTTGGTCTCAGTGTTGCTGTGTGGAACACTGAATGGACTTGGTCTCAGTGATGATGTGTGGACCACTGAATGGACTTGGTCTCAGTGTTGATGTGTGGACCACTGAATGGACTTGGTCTCAGTGTTGCTGTGTGGACCACTGAATGGACTTGGTCTCAGTGTTGATGTGTGGAACACTGAATGGACTTGGTCTCAGTGTTGCTGTGTGGACCACTGAATGGACTTGGTCTCAGTGTTGCTGTGTGGAACACTGAATGGACTTGGTCTCAGTGTTGATGTGTGGACCACTGAATGGACTTGGTCTCAGTGTTGCTGTGTGGACCACTGAATGGACTTGGTCTCAGTGTTGCTGTGTGGAACACTGAATGGACTTGGTCTCAGTGTTGATGTGTGGACCACTGAATGGACTTGGTCTCAGTGTTGCTGTGTGGAACACTGAATGGACTTGGTCTCAGTGTTGCTGTGTGGAACACTGAATGGACTTGGTCTCAGTGTTGATGTGTGGACCACTGAATGGACTTGGTCTCAGTGTTGCTGTGTGGAACACTGAATGGACTTGGTCTCAGTGTTGATGTGTGGACCACTGAATGGACTTGGTCTCAGTGTTGATGTGTGGAACACTGAATGGACTTACATTTACATTTACATTTAAGTCATTTAGCAGACGCTCTTATCCAGAGCGACTAACAAATTGGTGCACTCACCTTATGATATCCAGTGGAACAACCACTTTACAATAGTGCATCTAACTCTTTTAAGGGGGGGGGGTTAGAAGGATTACTTATCCTATCCTAGGTATTCCTTAAAGAGGTGGGGTTTCAGGTGTCTCCGGAAGGTGGTGATTGATTCCGCTGTCCTGGCGTCGTGAGGGAGTTTGTTCCACCATTGGGGGGCCAGAGCAGCGAACAGTTTTGACTGGGCTGAGCGGGAACTGTACTTCCTCAGAGGTAGGGAGGCGAGCAGGCCAGAGGTGGATGAACGCAGTGCCCTGGTTTGGGTGTAGGGCCTGATCAGAGCCTGAAGGTACGGAGGTGCCGTTCCCATCACAGCTCCGTAGGCAAGCACCATGGTCTTGTAGTGGATGCGAGCTTCAACTGGAAGCCAGTGGAGAGAGCGGAGGAGCGGGGTGACGTGAGAGAACTTGGGAAGGTTGAACACCAGACGGGCTGCGGCGTTCTGGATGAGTTGTAGGGGTTTAATGGCACAGGCAGGGAGCCCAGCCAACAGCGAGTTGCAGTAATCCAGACGGGAGATGACAAGTGCCTGGATTAGGACCTGCGCCGCTTCCTGTGTGAGGCAGGGTCGTACTCTGCGAATGTTGTAGAGCATGAACCTACAGGAACGGGTCACCGCCTTGATGTTAGTTGAGAACGACAGGGTGTTGTCCAGGATCACGCCAAGGTTCTTAGCACTCTGGGAGGAGGACACAATGGAGTTGTCAACCGTGATGGCGAGATCATGGAACGGGCAGTCCTTCCCCGGGAGGAAGAGCAGCTCCGTCTTGCCGAGGTTCAGCTTGAGGTGGTGATCCGTCATCCACACTGATATGTCTGCCAGACATGCAGAGATGCGATTCGCCACCTGGTTATCAGAAGGGGGAAAGGAGAAGATTAATTGTGTGTCGTATGCATAGCAATGATAGGAGAGACCATGTGAGGATATGACAGAGCCAAGTGACTTGGTGTATAGCGAGAATAGGAGAGGGCCTAGAACAGAGCCCTGGGGGACACCAGTGGTGAGAGCACGTGGTGCGGAGACAGATTCTCGCCACGCCACCTGGTAGGAGCGACCTGTCAGGTAGGACGCAATCCAAGCGTGGGCCGCGCCGGAGATGCCCAGCTCGGATAGGGTGGAGAGGAGGATCTGATGGTTCACAGTATCAAAGGCAGCCGATAGGTCTAGAAGGATGAGAGCAGAGGAGAGAGAGTTAGCTTTAGCAGTGCGGAGCGCCTCCGTGACACAGAGAAGAGCAGTCTCAGTTGAATGACTAGTCTTGAAACCTGACTGATTTGGATCAAGAAGGTCATTCTGAGAGAGATAGCAGGAGAGCTGGCCAAGGACGGCACGTTCAAGAGTTTTGGAGAGAAAAGAAAGAAGGGATACTGGTCTGTAGTTGTTGACATCGGAGGGATCGAGTGTAGGTTTTTTCAGAAGGGGTGCAACTCTCGCTCTCTTGAGGACGGAAGGGACGTAGCCAGCGGTCAAGGATGAGTTGATGAGCGAGGTGAGGTAAGGGAGAAGGTCTCCGGAAATGGTCTGGAGAAGAGAGGAGGGGATAGGGTCAAGCGGGCAGGTTGTTGGGCGGCCGGCCGTCACAAGACGCTAGATTTCATCTGGAGAGAGAGGGGAGAAAGAGGTCAAAGCACAGGGTAGGGCAGTGTGAGCAGAACCAGCGGTGTCGTTTGACTTAGCAAACGAGGATCGGATGTCGTCGACCTTCTTTTCAAAATGGTTGACGAAGTCATCCGCAGAGAGGGAGGAGGGGGGAGGATAAGGTGGCAAAGAGCTTCCTAGGGTTAGAGGCAGATGCTTTGGAATTTAGAGTGGTAGAAAGTGGCTTTAGCAGCAGAGACAGAAGAGGAGAATGTAGAGAGGAGGGAGTGAAAGGATGCCAGGTCCGCAGGGAGGCAAGTTTTCCTTCATTTCCGCTCGGCTGCCCGGAGCCCGGTTCTGTGAGCTCGCAATGAGTCGTCGAGCCACGGAGCAGGAGGGGAGGACCGAGCCGGCCTGGAGGATAGGGGACATAGAGAGTCAAAGGATGCAGAAAGGGAGGAGAGGAGGGTTGAGGAGGCAGAATCAGGAGATAGGTTGGAGAAGGTTTGAGCAGAGGGAAGAGATGATAGGATGGAAGAGGAGAGAGTAGCGGGAGAGAGAGAGTGAAGGTTGGGACGGCGCGATACCATCCGAGTGGGGGCAGTGTGTGAAGTGTTGGATGAGAGGGAGAGGGAGAAGGATACAAGGTAGTGGTCGGAGACTTGGAGGGGAGTTGCCATGAGATTAGTGGAAGAACAGCATCTAGTAAAGATGAGGTCAAGCGTATTGCCTGCCTTGTGAGTAGGGGGGGGAAGGTGAGAGGGTGAGGTCAAAAGAGGAGAGGAGTGGAAAGAAGGAGGCAGAGAGGAATGAGTCAAAGGTAGACGTGGGGAGGTTAAAGTCACCCAGAACTGTGAGAGGTGAGCCATCCTCAGGAAAGGAACTTATCAAGGCGTCAAGCTCATTGATGAACTCTCCAAGGGAACCTGGAGGGCGATAAATGATATGGATGTTAAGCTTGAAAGGGCTGGTAACTGTGACAGCATGGAATTCAAAGGAGGCAATAGACAGATGGGTCAGGGGAGAAAGAGAGAATGTCCACTTGGGAGAGATGAGGATCCCAGTGCCACCACCCCGCTGACCAGAAGCTCTCGGGGTGTGCGAGAACAGGTGGGCAGACGAGGAGAGAGCAGTAGGAGTAGCAGTGTTATCTGTGGTAATCCATGTTTCCGTCAGTGTCAAGAAGTCGAGGGACTGGAGGGAAGCATAGGCTGAGATGAACTCTGCCTTGTTGGCCGCAGATCGGCAGTTCCAGAGGCTGCCGGAGACCTGGAACTCCACGTGGGTCGTGCGCGCTGGGACCACCAGGTTAGAGTGGCAGCGGCCACGCGGTGTGAAGCGTTTGTATGGTCTGTGCAGAGAGGAGAGAAGAGGGATAGACAGACACATAGTGTGACAGGCTACAGAAGAGGCTACGCTAATGCAAAGGAGATTGGAATGACAAGTGGACTACACGTCTCGAATGTTCAGAAAGTTAAGCTTACGTTGCAAAAAATCTTATTGACTAAAATGATACAGTACTGCTGGCTGGTGAAGTAGGCTAGCTAGCAGTGGCTGCGTTGTTGTTGACTTAGTTTGAAAGTGTAGCTGGCTAGGTAACCTCGATAACTGGCTAGGTAACCTCGATAACCTCGATAATTACTCTAAACTACACAATTATCTTAGATACAAAGACAGCAAAGACAACTATGTAGCTAGCTAACACTACACTAATCAAGTCGTTCCGTTGTAATGTAATAGTTCCTACAGTGCTGCTATTCGGTAGAAGTTAGCTTGCTGGCTAGCTAGCAGCTAGCAGTGTTGACTACGTTAGAAGGACGAAAATAGCTGGCTAGCTAACCTCGATAATTACTCTAAACTACACAATTATCTTTGATACAAAGACGGCTATGTAGCTAGCTAACCAAGAAAAAAAATGCTTAGACCAAACAAATCAAACCGTTGTACTGTAATGAAATGAAGTGTAATACTACCTGTGGAGCGAAGCGAAATGCGACTACTCGCTCCAACCCGGAAGTTCATATGGTCTCAGTGTTGATGTGCGGACCACTGAATGGACTTGGTCTCAGTGTTGCTGTGTGGAACACTGAATGGACTTGGTCTCAGTGTTGCTGTGTGGAACACTGAATGGACTTGGTCTCAGTGTTGATGTGCGGACCACTGAATGGACTTGGTCTCAGTGTTGATGTGCGGACCACTGAATGGACTTGGTCTCAGTGTTGATGTGTGGACCACTGAATGGACTTGGTCTCAGTGTTGATGTGTGGACCACTGAATGGACTTGGTCTCAGTGTTGATGTGTGGACCACTGAATGGACTTGGTATCAGTGTTGATGTGTGGACCACTGAATGGACTTGGTCTCAGTGTTGATGTGTGGACCACTGAATGGACTTGGTCTCAGTGTTGATGTGTGGACCACTGAATGGACTTGGTCTCAGTGTTGATGTGTGGACCACTGAATGGACTTTGTCTCAGTGTTGATGTGTGGACCACTGAATGGACTTGGTCTCAGTGTTGATGTGTGGACCACTGAATGGACTTGGTCTCAGTGTTGATGTGTGGACCACTGAATGGACTTGGTCTCAGTGTTGATGTGTGGACCACTGAATGGACTTGGTCTCAGTGTTGATGTGTGGACCACTGAATGGACTTGGTCTCAGTGTTGATGTGTGGACCACTGAATGGACTTGGTCTCAGTGTTGATGTGTGGACCACTGAATGGACTTGGTCTCAGTGTTGATGTGTGGACCACTGAATGGACTTGGTCTCAGTGTTGATGTGTGGAACACTGAATGGACTTGGTCTCAGTGTTGATGTGTGGAACACTGAATGGACTTGGTCTCAGTGTTGATGTGTGGACCACTGAATGGACTTGGTATCAGTGTTGATGTGTGGACCACTGAATGGACTTGGTCTCAGTGTTGATGTGTGGACCACTGAATGGACTTGGTCTCAGTGTTGATGTGTGGACCACTGAATGGACTTGGTCTCAGTGTTGATGTGTGGACCACTGAATGGACTTGGTCTCAGTGTTGATGTGTGGACCACTGAATGGACTTGGACTCAGTGTTGATGTGCGGACCACTGAATGGACTTGGTCTCAGGGTTGATGTGTGGACCACTGAATGGACTTGGTCTCAGTGTTGATGTGTGGACCACTGAATGGACTTTGCCTCAGTGTTGGATCAGCAGCCTGACAGGACAGAGCAAAAGTGTTGAAATACTACGTCACTTTTTGAAGGTGTTCTTCTCCCTGATAAGTCCTTCCATGATGTTGGTGATTGGTGGTTGGATGGGAGGAAGGGGGGGGACCTGAGCTGGTTACACATGTTAAGTTGCATTTCAGTAACATAGAAGATGCTCTTATCCAGAGCATCAGTCAGCGTATTAAATTAAGGTTGGTGAAACATCCGCATGTATAGTTACATTTTGCACCATGAATGTAGATATACAACATGTTCTGTTACACAAGATAACAAAGGTACCATGTAGTCTCTGATAGCTAACTATACTGATCATATACTGATCATATATAAACGCAACAGGTAAAGTGTTGGTCCCATGTTTCGTGTGCTGAAATAAAAGATTGCATAAATGTTCAATAAGCACAACAAGCTTATTTCTCTCACATGTTGTGCACACATTTGATTACATCCCTGTTCGCAAGCATTTCCCCTTTACCAAGCTAATCCACCCACCTGACAGGTGTGGATATCAAGAAGCTGATTAAACAGCATGATCATTACACAGGTGCACATTGTGCTGGGTACAATAAAAGGCTCCTCTAAAATGTGCAATTCTGTCACAGAACACAATGCCACAGATGTCTCAAGTTTTGAAGGAGCTGACTGCAGGAATGTCCACCAGAGCTGTTACCAGTGAATTTATTGTGTATTTCTCTACCATAAATGTAGTTTTAGAGAATTTGGCAGTATGTCCAACAGGCCTCAAAACTGCAGACAACGAGAAACCATGATAGCCCAGGATCTCCACATCCGGCTTCCTCACCTGTGGGATGGTCTGAGACCAGCCACATGGACAGCTGATGAAACTGTGGGTTTGCACAACTGAATAATTTCTCCACAAACTGTCAGAAACCGTCTCAGGGAATCTCTGCATGCTCATCGTCCTCACCAGGTCCTGACTGTAGTTCGGCATCGTAACCAACTTCAGTGCTCACCTTCGATGGCCACTGACAGGCTACAGAAATGTGCTTTCATGTGCTTTCGGTTTCAACTGTACAGTGCAGATGGCAGACATCATGTATGGTGTTGTGTGGTCGAGCAGTTTGCTGATGTCCTGGATGGCAGGAAGCTTGGCCGCAGTGATGTACTGGGCCGTACGCACTATCCTCTGTATTGCCTTGCGGTCGGAGGCCGAGCAGTTGCCATACCAGACAGTGATGCAATCTGCACCTGCTCTCGATGGTGCAGCTGTAGAATATTTTGAGGATTTAAGGACCCATGCCAAATATTTTCAGTCTGAGGGGGAATAGGCATTGTCATGCCCTCTTCACGACTGTCTTGGTGTGTTTGGACCATGATAGTGTCATGACGTTGGCTTGGGGGTAGGTTTATGACAGTCATAAATACCTCTTTCCCCCCTTCCCCGTTCCTCTCTTTACTCTACTGATGTGGCATTAGAAAGCCCCTTTGGTTAACATAGAGATTCTGGGAACATCAGAAGTTGGGGGGAAATGAACTATATTCTGGTAATCCAACCAACTGAACATATGCGGTGGTACTTAAGGTATATTATGTCAGTTCGGTTGCCCTCTGACACATTCTCATCAATGATAGAATGACATAAACTCTACTGTGGAAAGTGTAAACATCAGAGGTATCGGATTCACATGGAATTGTTGTTTAATTCAAACGTTTGAATATGAAATTATTTGTGAAGAGATTAAATGTAATTTTAGTTTCCAAATGAGAGATTTGGGTTTTCATAAGTTTGTGCCTCTGCTCAACCAGTGGCCCGCCCCTGTGAAAAGACATGGGTTACAAACTTTTCAGACACACCCCTCTCCCTCCACTATATAAGCCATTGTAAAAAATATAACCATCTGTTCCGAGGATATGAGGGTGACGATCCCATGTCAGAATGGTTCAGATAAAACTACAGGACGAAGCCAACATCAGCATGAGCTTTGGTTGTGAATGGTATGAACTTTGAACTCGTATTCACTATAGAAGTGATACCTCCTAGACGTTGTTAGCAACAGCAGCTGCAAACGTAAATTAGGACAGACAGAGTATCCAGTCTACCACTCAGCAGCAGCAGCAGAGACATTCTTCAAAGGACAAAGGACCCGGTTGGGCAACACGGCGTTCCATCTACCACCAACCTACCGAAGCACAGCTCAGAGTAAATATTTATTGCATTTTCCTTTTCCAAATGGGCGGTAATTTAGAATGCATAAGATATTTTATTTACGATAGCACAGCTCCTTCCTTTGTTACTCAGTCTTCCCGCTCTTTCACTCAAACCCAGCCCCTTTTATTTTGGGTAACCAGCTGTCATATCTGTTCCAGCCGCTAGGGACGTTTTCCTTTATGACGTAATTTGTAATCAAGGTATGATTCATTCTGTGTATATGTAATTCTGTGTGATTTAGTTAGGTATTTAGTAAATAAATAATTAAACCCAATTTTGTATTGCTGATTCAACTTGTTAGCCAGGGTTCGTGAAGATAACCAAGATTTACAACTTTCAGATGAGACTGAATAAGATGACGATTAATGTTGACTGCTATTGATGTAAAATATTACAAAATCTTTAAGAGTTTATTCGGAAGATAACAGCTCTATAAATATTATTTCGTGGTGTCCCTCCTCTCTAGTTAATTACATTTACATGATTAGTTCAATCAGGTGATATTAATTACGGATAAATTATTTTATAGAATAGCATGTCATAAAACTTAATCCGGCATAGCCAAAGACACGAGAATAGTTTGTTGGTGATGTGGTCACCAAGGAACTTGAAGCTCTCAAACTGCTCCTCTTCAGCTCTGTCGATGAGAATGGAGGCGTGCTCGGTCCTCCTTTTCCTGTAGTCCACAATCAGCTCCTTTGTCTTGATCACATTGAGGAAAAGGGAGTCATGAGTGAACAGGGAGTACAGGAGGGGACTGAGCACGCACCCCTGAGGGGTCCCCGTGTTGAGGATCAGCGTGGCAGATGTGATGTTACCTACCCTTACCACCTGGGGGCGGCCTGTCAGGAAGTCCAGGATCCAGTTGCAGAGGGAGGTGTTTAGTCCCAGGGTCCTTAACTTAGTGATGAGCTTTGAGGGTACTATGGTGTTGAACGCTGAGCTGTAGTCAATGAATAGCATTCTCACATACTGTAGGTGTTCCTTTTCTCCAGGTGGGAAAGGGCAGTGTGGAGTGCAATAGAGATTGCATCATCTGTGGATCTGTTGGGGCGGTATGCAAATTGGAGTGGGCCCAATTAATCTATTTTAATTGACTGATTTCCTTATACAGTATACCCTGTAACTCAGCAAAATCTTTAAAATTGTTGCACGTTGCGTTTATGTCTTTGTTTAGTGTAAATAGCTGCATGAAAATACATCAAAGGAAATCGCACTTACACTTAATAGTCTACTGAGGCGTGGAATGTAGTTGTTGGAACATGTCGACCATGTCCTTTGGGTACAACGTTTCAAGGCTACACCAGACAAAGGCATTCCTTGAGGATGGAGTGGAGGGCAGGCGGCAGGGAGCCCTGAGCAGCAGCGATGTAGGCAGTGGAGTGGGAAGCCGCTCCACTGCCTACATAGCGGAAATAAATAAGTCTTGCAAATGCTCAGAAATCTCTGTATCTTTAGCCGTGGCAAATCGGGTATCCTGAAAATCCAGAACCACAGCCACTCCGTATTATAATTGTTGTTGTTGTGGTCTCTCCTCCTCTCTTGGCGCAATATATCCTACATCAATAGCCAGACTGCAGTACATTGACAGGCATGGCCAACCTTACACCTTTACTCTCTCTGTCCTTCCCTCCATCTCCCCCTCCCTCCCTCCCTCCCTCCCTCCCTCCCTCCCCCTCTCTTTCCTCCTCAGACTTTGAAGTGTCAGTTTCTTTTCATTCAGCCTACCTTAACGACACATAAGCATCTCAGACATGTCATGCCTACCTCCTCTCCTCTCTTCGTCCACACACCAGCCCCCATCCCATCTCCGGCTGGCTAGCTAGCTGGCTGCACGTATAATATTCAGCCCAGTGAATGGTGCCTGGCTTCATTCAGGTGTGCTCAATCTCCTAGTGATGGGTATAATTGTGCGCTGCCCTCGTCTGGGTAATTGTCTTTTGATTGAGGTCATCAGGACAATCAAAGCCGGTGAGGGGTGAACGGTGACAGCAGAGCGGCCAGGGAGAGACTTGAGACGGCAGGGAGATAGAGGGTAGGGAGGGAGGGAGGGAGAGGTAGAGACAGAGAGATGAGGGAGAGCAGGATAGAGGAGTGTGGGGAGACGTGTTGAAGACGCAGTCCAGGTGACATGCTGTGCAGAAAAGGCTTTGTTTACTGACTGGAACCCTATGGGTTGTAGAGCCCTATGGGGCCTGCTATTACAGACACCTGACTGCCCCAAATGGCACCCTATTCCCTATATAGTGCATAACGTTTGACCAGAGCCTAATGGGTAGTGAACTAAATAGGGAATAGGGAGTCATTTGGAACACATGTGGTCTGGTCTGATATTACAGACCCCTGCTATGGAGCTGGCTGGGCTGGGCCCCCTGTTATGGAGCTGGCTGGAATGGGCCCCCTGTTATGGAGCTGGCTGGAATGGGCCCTCTGCTATGGAGCTGGCTGGGCTGGGCCCTCTGCTATGGAGCTGGCTGGGCTGGGCCCTCTGCCCTCTGCTATGGAGCTGGCTGGGCTGGGCCCTCTGTTATGGAGCTGGCTGGGCTGGGCCCCCTGTTATGGAGCTGGCTGGGCTGGGCCCCCTGTTATGGAACTGGCTGGGCTGGGCCCTCTGTTATGGAGCTGGCTGGGCTGGGCTCCTTGTTATGGAGCTGGCTGGGCTGGGCCCCCTGTTATGGAGCTGGCTGGGCCCCCTGTTATGGAGCTGGCTGGGCTGGGCCCCCTGTTATGGAGCTGGCTGGGCTGGGCCCCCTGTTATGGAGCTGGCTGGGCTGGGCCCTCTGTTAGGGAGCTGGCTGGGCTGGGCCCCTTGTTATGGAGCTGGCTGGGCTGGGCCCCCTGTTATGGAGCTGGCTGGGCTGGGCCCTCTGTTAGGGAGCTGGCTGGGCTGGGCCCCTTGTTATGGAGCTGGCTGGGCTGGGCCCCTTGTTATGGAGCTTGCTGGGCTGGGCCCCCTGCTATGGAGCTGGCTGGGCTGGGCCCCCTGCTATGGAGCTGGCTGGGCTGGGCCCCCTGTTATGGAGCTGACTGTGCTGGGCCCCCTGTTATGGAGCTGGCTGGGCCCCCTGTTATGGAGCTGGCTGGGCTGGGCCCCCTGTTATGGAGCTGGCTGGGCCGGGCCCCCTGCTATGGAGCTGGCTGGTTCGGGCCCCCTGCTATGGAGCTGGCTGGACCCCCTGTTATGGAGCTGGCTGGGCCCCCTGTTATGGAGCTGGCTGGGCCCCCTGTTATGGAGCTGGCCGGGCCCCCTGCTATGGAGCTGGCTGGGCCCCCTGCTATGGAGCTGGCTGGGCCCCCTGTTATGGAGCTGGCTGGGCCCCCTGTTATGGAGCTGGCTGGCCCCCTGCTATGGAGCTGGCTGGGCCCCTGCTATGGAGCTGGCTGGGCCCCCTGTTATGGATCCCCCTGTTATGGAGCTGGCTGGGCCCCCTGCTATGGAGCTGGCTGGGCCCCTGCTATGGAGCTGGTTGGGATGATGACAATGGGGTAGATGGGACAACAATCAGTACCATTGACATTGGCTTTATATGAACGTGGTGGAAGGCATTGTCTGATCCTGACCGACGAGATCAAGCGTGAATGACATTCAGTGTTTCCACAATCATTTGAACACCGTGATATTCTTGTCAAAATATACTAGTTCACTTCTGTAATTAGGTATGTCAAACAGCCGCCATAGCAATATGTCTCAGGGTGTTCAATCCATATATTAAAAAGTGATTATGACAGATATTTCACCTCTCACATCCATGCCTTTGTGATGTAGGATGGTAATAACACATACATGTTGAAAATACAGTACCAGTCAAAAGTTTGTACACATCTACTCATTCAAGGGTTTTTCTTAATTTTTTACTATTTTCTACATTGTAGAATAATAATTAAGACATCAAAACTATGAAATAACACATATGGAATCATGTAGTAACCAAAAAACTGTTAAACAATATATTTTATATTTGAGGTTCTTCAAAGTAGCCACCCTTTGCCTTGATGACAGCTTTGCACACTCTTGGCATTCTCTCAACCAGCTTCATGAGGTAGTCACCTGAAATGCATTTCAATCAACAGGTGTGCCTTGTTAAAAAGTTAATTTGTGACGGATCTGGCTGCTCATGGCTGGCTGACGGATCTGGCTGATCCTGTCTGGCGGAAGGCTCTGGCTGATCCTGTCTGGCGGAAGGCTCTGGCTGATCCTGTCTGGCGGAAGGCTCTGGCTGATCCTGTCTGGCGGAAGGCTCTGGCTGATCCTGTCTGGCGGAAGGCTCTGGCTGATCCTGTCTGGCGGTAGGCTCTGGCGGCTCCTGTCTGGCAGACGGCTCTGAAGGCTCATGGCAGACGGGCGGCTTTGCAGGCTCAGTACAGACGGGCGGCTTTGAAGACTCATGGCAGACGGACAGTTCAGACGGCGTTGGGCAGACGGGCAGTACAGGCACCGTTGGGCAGACGGGCAGTTCAGGCGCCGTTGGGCAGACGGGCAGTTCAGGCGCCGTTGGGCAGACGGGCAGTTCAGGCGCCGTTGGGCAGACGGGCAGTTCAGGCGCCGTTGGGCAGACGGGCAGTTCAGGCGCCGTTGGGCAGACGGCAGACTCTGGCCGGCTGAGACGCACTGTAGGCCTGGTGCGTGGTGCCGGAACTGGAGGTACCGGGCTAAGAACACGCACCTTCAGGCTAGTGCGGGGAGAAGGAACAGGGCATGCTGGACCCTGGGGACGCACATTAGGCCTAGTGCGTGGTGCCGGAACTGGTGGTACCGGGCTGAGGACATGCATCTCAGGGCTAGTGCGGGGAGCAGCAACAGGACGCACAGGACTCTGGGGACACACAGGAGGCTTGGTGCGTGGTGTTGGCACTGGTGGTAAAGGGCTGGAGACACGCACCATAGAGCTAGTGCGTGGAGGAGGCACAGGGCTCTGAAGACGCACAGGAAGCCTGGTGCTTGGTGTAGGCACTGGTGGTACTGGGCTGGAGCGGGGAGGTGGCGCCGGAAATACCAGACCGTGCAGGCGTACTGGCTCCCTTGAGCACTGAGCCTGTCCAACCTTACCTGGTTGTATGCTCCAGGGTGTGGGTGTGACACAGACACATCTCAACATCAACTGTTCAGAGGAGACTGTGTGGATCAGGCCTTCATGGTCGAATTGCTGCAAAGAAACCACTACTAAAGGACACCAATAATAAGAAGAGACTTGCTTGGGCCAAGAAACACGAGCAATGGATATTCGACTGATGGAAATCTGTCCATTGGTCTGATGAGTCCAAATTTGAGATTTTTGATTCCAACCGCTGTGTTTGTGAAGCACAGAGTAGGTGAACGGATTATCTCCACATGTGTGGTTTACACCGTGAAGCATGGAGGAGGAGGTGTGATGGTGTGGGGGTACTTTCCTGGTTACACTGTCTGAGATTTTCTTTAGAATTCATGACACATTTAACCTGCATGGCTACCACAGCATTCTGCAACAATACGCCATCACATCTGGTTTGCGCTTATTGGGACTATAATTTGTTGATCAACAGGACAATGACCCAACACACCTCCAGGCTGTGTAAGGGCTATTTGACCAAGAAGGAGAGTAATGGAGTGCTGCATCAGATGACCTGGCCTCCACATTCATCCGACCTCAACCCAATTCAGATGGTTTGGGATGAGTTGGACCGCAGAGTGAAGGAAAAGCAGCCAACAAGTGCTCAGCATTTGTGGGAACTCCTTCAAGACTGTTGGAAAACAATCCTCATGAAGCTGGTTGAGAGAAGCCAAGAGTGTGCATAGCTGTCATCAAGTCAATGGGTGGCTACCTTAAAGAATATAAAATATAAAATTGGAGCTATTCTTGCTATAATATGGACTTGATTTTTTACCAAATAGAGCTATCTTCTGTATCCCCCCATGACTATGTCATGAAGCTGGTTGAGAGAATACCAAGAGTGGGAAAAGCTGTCATCAAGGCAAGGCAACGGCTACTGTGAAGAATTTCAAATCTAAAATATATTTTAAATTTTTTACTACTTTTTTGGTTACTACATGATTCCATATGTGTTATTTCATAATGTTGATGTCTTTTTAAAATATTAAAAATAAAGAAAAACCCTGGAATGAGTAGGTGTGTCCAAACTTTTGACTGGTACTGTATATGAAAATTCCTCACTTCTGCTATAGCTACATTGTGGTCTGCTGCTCTGGCTACATTGAGATAGCAACAGGTTACAGTATTCTCCTCCTAACCTACGTTGTGGTCTGCTGCTCTGGCTACATTGAGATAGCAACAGGTTACAGTATTCTCCTCCTAACCTACGTTGTGGTCTGCTGCTCTGGCTACATTGAGATAGCAACAGGTTACAGTATTCTCCTCCTAACCTACGTTGTGGTCTGCTGCTCTGGCTACATTGAGATAGCAACAGGTTACAGTATTCTCCTCCTAACCTACGTTGTGGTCTGCTGCTCTGTCTACATTGAGATAGCAACAGGTTACAGTATTCTCCTCCTAACCTACGTTGTGGTCTGCTGCTCTGTCTACATTGAGATAACAACAGGTTACAGTATTCTCCTCCTAACCTACGTTGTGGTCTGCTGCTCTGGCTACATTGAGATAGCAACAGGTTACAGTATTCTCCTCCTAACCTACGTTGTGGTCTGCTGCTCTGTCTACATTGAGATAGCAACAGGTTACAGTATTCTCCTCCTAACCTACGTTGTGGTCTGCTGCTCTGTCTACATTGAGATAACAACAGGTTACAGTATTCTCCTCCTAACCTACGTTGTGGTCTGCTGCTCTGGCTACATTGAGATAGCAACAGGTTACAGTATTCTCCTCCTAACCTACGTTGTGGTCTGCTGCTCTGGCTACATTGAGATAGCAACAGGTTACAGTATTTCCCTCCTAACCCTTCCTCATGTAGTTCTAGATGTATCATCTTTCTCTGGATGTGTACCAATATATAGTTCACTACTTCTCTCTAGGGCCCATATTCTGTCTACCTCTGTTTTCTCAGTAGGGTCAAACAGTATGACCCAACAGCAGGGTAATGTGTAAAACGCTCCTGTATTAACATAGGGGGTTGTATTGCCTGTGGTTAAGCTAAGCTGCTGTATTAACATAGGGGGTTGTATTGCCTGTGGTTAAGCTAAGCTGCTGTATTAACATAGGGGGTTGTATTGCCTGTGGTTAAGCTAAGCTGCTGTATTAACATAGAAGGTTGTATTGCCTGTGGTTAAGCTAAGCTGCTGTATTAACATAGAGGGTTGTATTGCCTGTGGTTAAGCTAAGCTGCTGTATTAACATAGAGGGTTGTAATGCCTGGTGTTAAGCTAAGCTGCTGTATTAACATAGGGGGTTGTATTGCCTGTGGTTAAGCTAAGCTGCTGTATTAACATAGAGGGTTGTATTGCCTGTGGTTAAGCTAAGCTGCTGTATTAACATAGAGGGTTGTATTGCCTGTGGTTAAGCTAAGCTGCTGTATTAACATAGAGGGTTGTAATGCCTGGTGTTAAGCTAAGCTGCTGTATTAACATAGGGGGTTGTATTGCCTGTGGTTAAGCTAAGCTGCTGTATTAACATAGAGGGTTGTATTGCCTGTGGTTAAGCTAAGCTGCTGTATTAACATAGAGGGTTGTAATGCCTGGTGTTAAGCTAAGCTGCTGTATTAACATAGGGGGTTGTATTGCCTGTGGTTAAGCTAAGCTGCTGTATTAACATAGAAGGTTGTAATGCCTGGTGTTAAGCTAAGATGCTGTATTAACATAGGGGGTTGTATTGCCTGGTGTTAAGCTAAGCTGCTGTATTAACATAGGGGGTTGTATTGCTTGGTGTTAAGCTAAGCTGCTGTATTAACATAGGGGGTTGTATTGTCTGGTGTTAAGGTAAGCTGCTGTATTAACATAAGGGGTTGTATTGCCTGGTTTTAAGCTAAGCTGCTGTATTAACATAGGGGGTTGTATTGCTTGGTGTTAAGCTAAGCTGCTGTATTAACATAGGGGGTTGTATTGCCTGGTGTTAAGGTAAGCTGCTGTATTAACATAAGGGGTTGTATTGCCTGGTGTTAAGGTAAGCTGCTGTATTAACATAAGGAGTTGTATTGCCTGGTGTTAAGCTAAGCTGCTGTATTAACATAAGGGGTTGTATTGCCTGGTGTTAAGCTAAGCTGCTGTATTAACATAAGGGGTTGTATTGCCTGGTGTTAAGCTAAGCTGCTGTATTAACATAGGGAGTTGTATTGCCTGGTGTTAAGGTAAGCTGCTGTATTAACATAAGGGGTTGTATTGCCTGGTGTTAAGGTAAGCTGCTGTATTAACATAAGGGGTTGTATTGCCTGGTGTTAAGGTAAGCTGCTGTATTAACATAAGGGGTTGTATTGCCTGGTGTTAAGCTAAGCTGCTGTATTAACATAGGGAGTTGTATTGCCTGGTGTTAAGGTAAGCTGCTGTATTAACATAAGGGGTTGTATTGCCTGGTGTTAAGCTAAGCTGCTGTATTAACATAGGGAGTTGTATTGCCTGGTGTTAAGGTAAGCTGCTGTATTAACATAAGGGGTTGTAATGCCTGGTGTTAAGCTAAGCTGCTGTATTAACATAGGGGGTTGTATTGCCTGTGGTTAAGCTAAGCTGCTGTATTAACATAGGGGGTTGTATTGCCTGTGGTTAAGCTAAGCTGCTGTATTAACATAGAAGGTTGTATTGCCTGTGGTTAAGCTAAGCTGCTGTATTAACATAGAGGGTTGTATTGCCTGTGGTTAAGCTAAGCTGCTGTATTAACATAGAGGGTTGTAATGCCTGGTGTTAAGCTAAGCTGCTGTATTAACATAGGGGGTTGTATTGCCTGTGGTTAAGCTAAGCTGCTGTATTAACATAGAGGGTTGTATTGCCTGTGGTTAAGCTAAGCTGCTGTATTAACATAGAGGGTTGTATTGCCTGTGGTTAAGCTAAGCTGCTGTATTAACATAGAGGGTTGTAATGCCTGGTGTTAAGCTAAGCTGCTGTATTAACATAGGGGGTTGTATTGCCTGTGGTTAAGCTAAGCTGCTGTATTAACATAGAGGGTTGTATTGCCTGTGGTTAAGCTAAGCTGCTGTATTAACATAGAGGGTTGTAATGCCTGGTGTTAAGCTAAGCTGCTGTATTAACATAGGGGGTTGTATTGCCTGTGGTTAAGCTAAGCTGCTGTATTAACATAGAAGGTTGTAATGCCTGGTGTTAAGCTAAGCTGCTGTATTAACATAGGGGGTTGTATTGCCTGGTGTTAAGCTAAGCTGCTGTATTAACATAGGGGGTTGTATTGCTTGGTGTTAAGCTAAGCTGCTGTATTAACATAGGGGGTTGTATTGCCTGGTGTTAAGGTAAGCTGCTGTATTAACATAAGGGGTTGTATTGCCTGGTTTTAAGCTAAGCTGCTGTATTAACATAGGGGGTTGTATTGCTTGGTGTTAAGCTAAGCTGCTGTATTAACATAGGGGGTTGTATTGCCTGGTGTTAAGGTAAGCTGCTGTATTAACATAAGGGGTTGTATTGCCTGGTGTTAAGGTAAGCTGCTGTATTAACATAAGGAGTTGTATTGCCTGGTGTTAAGCTAAGCTGCTGTATTAACATAAGGGGTTGTATTGCCTGGTGTTAAGCTAAGCTGCTGTATTAACATAAGGGGTTGTATTGCCTGGTGTTAAGCTAAGCTGCTGTATTAACATAGGGAGTTGTATTGCCTGGTGTTAAGGTAAGCTGCTGTATTAACATAAGGGGTTGTATTGCCTGGTGTTAAGGTAAGCTGCTGTATTAACATAAGGGGTTGTATTGCCTGGTGTTAAGGTAAGCTGCTGTATTAACTGCTGTATTAACATAGGGAGTTGTATTGTATTGCCTGGTGTTAAGGTAAGCTGCTGTATTAACATAAGGGGTTGTATTGCCTGGTGTTAAGCTAAGCTGCTGTATTAACATAGGGGGTTGTATTGCCTGTGGTTAAGCTAAGCTGCTGTATTAACATAGGGGGTTGTATTGCCTGTGGTTAAGCTAAGCTGCTGTATTAACATAGAAGGTTGTATTGCCTGTGGTTAAGCTAAGCTGCTGTATTAACATAGAGGGTTGTATTGCCTGTGGTTAAGCTAAGCTGCTGTATTAACATAGAGGGTTGTAATGCCTGGTGTTAAGCTAAGCTGCTGTATTAACATAGGGGGTTGTATTGCCTGTGGTTAAGCTAAGCTGCTGTATTAACATAGAGGGTTGTATTGCCTGTGGTTAAGCTAAGCTGCTGTATTAACATAGAGGGTTGTATTGCCTGTGGTTAAGCTAAGCTGCTGTATTAACATAGAGGGCTGTAATGCCTGGTGTTAAGCTAAGCTGCTGTATTAACATAGGGGGTTGTATTGCCTGTGGTTAAGCTAAGCTGCTGTATTAACATAGAGGGTTGTATTGCCTGTGGTTAAGCTAAGCTGCTGTATTAACATAGAGGGTTGTAATGCCTGGTGTTAAGCTAAGCTGCTGTATTAACATAGGGGGTTGTATTGCCTATGGTTAAGCTAAGCTGCTGTATTAACATAGAAGGTTGTAATGCCTGGTGTTAAGCTAAGATGCTGTATTAACATAGGGGGTTGTATTGCCTGGTGTTAAGCTAAGCTGCTGTATTAACATAGGGGGTTGTATTGCTTGGTGTTAAGCTAAGCTGCTGTATTAACATAGGGGGTTGTATTGTCTGGTGTTAAGGTAAGCTGCTGTATTAACATAAGGGGTTGTATTGCCTGGTTTTAAGCTAAGCTGCTGTATTAACATAGGGGGTTGTATTGCTTGGTGTTAAGCTAAGCTGCTGTATTAACATAGGGGGTTGTATTGCCTGGTGTTAAGGTAAGCTGCTGTATTAACATAAGGGGTTGTATTGAATGGTGTTAAGGTAAGCTGCTGTATTAACATAAGGAGTTGTATTGCCTGGTGTTAAGCTAAGCTGCTGTATTAACATAAGGGGTTGTATTGCCTGGTGTTAAGCTAAGCTGCTGTATTAACATAAGGGGTTGTATTGCCTGGTGTTAAGCTAAGCTGCTGTATTAACATAGGGAGTTGTATTGCCTGGTGTTAAGGTAAGCTGCTGTATTAACATAAGGGGTTGTATTGCCTGGTGTTAAGGTAAGCTGCTGTATTAACATAAGGGGTTGTATTGCCTGGTGTTAAGGTAAGCTGCTGTATTAACATAAGGGGTTGTATTGCCTGGTGTTAAGCTAAGCTGCTGTATTAACATAGGGAGTTGTATTGCCTGGTGTTAAGGTAAGCTGCTGTATTAACATAAGGGGTTGTATTGTCTGGTGTTAAGCTAAGCTGCTGTATTAACATAGGGAGTTGTATTGCCTGGTGTTAAGGTAAGCTGCTGTATTAACATAAGGGGTTGTAATGCCTGGTGTTAAGCTAAGCTGCTGTATTAACATAGGGGGTTGTATTGCCTGTGGTTAAGCTAAGCTGCTGTATTAACATAGGGGGTTGTATTGCCTGTGGTTAAGCTAAGCTGCTGTATTAACATAGAAGGTTGTATTGCCTGTGGTTAAGCTAAGCTGCTGTATTAACATAGAGGGTTGTATTGCCTGTGGTTAAGCTAAGCTGCTGTATTAACATAGAGGGTTGTAATGCCTGGTGTTAAGCTAAGCTGCTGTATTAACATAGGGGGTTGTATTGCCTGTGGTTAAGCTAAGCTGCTGTATTAACATAGAGGGTTGTATTGCCTGTGGTTAAGCTAAGCTGCTGTATTAACATAGAGGGTTGTATTGCCTGTGGTTAAGCTAAGCTGCTGTATTAACATAGAGGGTTGTAATGCCTGGTGTTAAGCTAAGCTGCTGTATTAACATAGGGGGTTGTATTGCCTGTGGTTAAGCTAAGCTGCTGTATTAACATAGGGGGTTGTATTGCCTGTGGTTAAGCTAAGCTGCTGTATTAACATAGAGGGTTGTAATGCCTGGTGTTAAGCTAAGCTGCTGTATTAACATAGGGGGTTGTATTGCCTGTGGTTAAGCTAAGCTGCTGTATTAACATAGAAGGTTGTAATGCCTGGTGTTAAGCTAAGCTGCTGTATTAACATAGGGGGTTGTATTGCCTGGTGTTAAGCTAAGCTGCTGTATTAACATAGGGGGTTGTATTGCTTGGTGTTAAGCTAAGCTGCTGTATTAACATAGGGGGTTGTATTGCCTGGTGTTAAGGTAAGCTGCTGTATTAACATAAGGGGTTGTATTGCCTGGTTTTAAGCTAAGCTGCTGTATTAACATAGGGGGTTGTATTGCTTGGTGTTAAGCTAAGCTGCTGTATTAACATAGGGGGTTGTATTGCCTGGTGTTAAGGTAAGCTGCTGTATTAACATAAGGGGTTGTATTGCCTGGTGTTAAGGTAAGCTGCTGTATTAACATAAGGAGTTGTATTGCCTGGTGTTAAGCTAAGCTGCTGTATTAACATAAGGGGTTGTATTGCCTGGTGTTAAGCTAAGCTGCTGTATTAACATAAGGGGTTGTATTGCCTGGTGTTAAGCTAAGCTGCTGTATTAACATAGGGAGTTGTATTGCCTGGTGTTAAGGTAAGCTGCTGTATTAACATAAGGGGTTGTATTGCCTGGTGTTAAGGTAAGCTGCTGTATTAACATAAGGGGTTGTATTGCCTGGTGTTAAGGTAAGCTGCTGTATTAACTGCTGTATTAACATAGGGAGTTGTATTGTATTGCCTGGTGTTAAGGTAAGCTGCTGTATTAACATAAGGGGTTGTATTGCCTGGTGTTAAGCTAAGCTGCTGTATTAACATAGGGAGTTGTATTGCCTGGTGCTAAGGTCAGGAAGTGATGAGCAGTATGGAGTGTAATCCCGGTTTTATCACATTTTGAAGTTAATCCTCCGGGAGCCCTGAGATTAATTCCTCCAGTACGTGAAGCACAACTGATCTTAAAGAAGCTTAAAAGCCTACACACTGTTTCAAAGACCAATTCTACATCAATAAACTGTCAGGTTTTTACTCCTCACAGAGTTGCTTCCTGTTCTGTTCCTCTCTCTGTCTCCTCATCTAAACGTTTTATTGATTCCTTGTATCGCATATATTTCCTTCATTATCTGTATGGGATGACCTTTGGACACTTGGTTAAAATATAATTTAGAAACACTGAATATCATAGATTAGAAACACCACATTTTTTGTGTTACAGCAAGTACTTTGTTAGAGGGAACAGAGTAGACTCATTGCTTTTGAAATATAATGCAAGATGTAATTCAAGTATTGTAATAGATGATTATGTGGAATATAATATTTAAGCTATTTGGAAGAGAGGGGTGGTCTAGCAAAAGTCTTGTTTCATAAACAAACCTATAGTACCCGGCCTGACTGTACTGGTTCGGTCCGCTGGCAAATGCCACAGGATTTATAGTAAAACACAACATCCGGTTTCAGACCAAGTTACGCAAGATACAGTCATATGTCTTGTTGACCCCAAGATGCCATATTACCATCGTGAGCCAACCTCAGTATCTCTTGTCAAAGTGTAACTGGAACGACAATGGGCAACGTCGTCCTGCCCAGAAGTGGTGTGAGAACGCCATTTTCTCCTCAGGACACCATCTCTGTCAAAGTAACACACACAAACGTCATTAAACTCCTCCTCTGGACATATCTCAGCAAAAAGAGGGGCGAGGGAATCATATTTACTCTGTTCAGCAATCAGCTGTTTCCTTGACATCAAAGTGTCATCTGTAGGGACCCTCTCTTCCTTCAGCGGTCCTACATACTCACTCACCTGTAGAGGTCAAATCAGGAGGTTTGCCAAAGTCAGTATCACCCATAAACGTCTCAGACAGATTAACCATGGTAGGATTGTTGCCATCCTCCTTAACACTAGACTTGCTCCCAGTGACTTGCTTAGACATAACATGTGTAACGGCATACGCTGAGAACACTCTAGGGTACTTTTCTGATAACTCGGGTTCATTACAAACGACAGGATTCGACACAACCTTCCCTCCAGCCAAATAGTTTCCAAAAATAAATAAGACCCCCTTCACCGTTCGGCTAGGCCTCACTCCAAAGACAACGGAACCAGAAATAAGATCAGACTCTAGTTCCACATTATACAAAGGAACTTTCATACAATCCATCTCCACGTATTGTACTAACACACTGTAACCTTGTACTAACACACTGTAACCTTGTACTAACACACTGTAACCTTGTACTAACACACTGTAACCTTGTACTAACACACTGTAACCTTGTACTAACACACTGTAACCAGTTGCTGAACTGTCAGACAAAGGCAAAACACCCTCCAAAATGAAGGACTGGGCCGCCCCAGTGTCTCGCTGTATCTTCACCGGCTGCTTAACAGCAGAGACACAAACCCATTTGAAACAAAGGATTTCATACACATCTGATCCAGAATTGTGTTTACGAGATACACCAGTCCCCACCAGAGACTTACTGTGCTGTAGTGTTCCCAGTCCCCACAAGAGACTAAATGGGCTGGAGTGTTCCCAGTCACCACCAGAGACTTAATGGGCTGGAGTATTCCCAGTCACCACCAGAGACTTAATGGGTTATAGTGCTCCCAGTCCCAACCAGAGATTTAATGGGTTATAGTGCTCCCAGTCCCAACCAGAGATTTAATGGGTTATAGTGTTCCCAGTCCCCACCAGAGACTTAATGGGTTATAGTGCTCCCAGTCCCAACCAGAGATTTAATGGGTTATAGTGCTCCCAGTCCCAACCAGAGATTTAATGGGTTATAGTGCTCCCAGTTCCAACCAGAGACTTTCAAGGAGTGGGACTCTAACCCGGAACCATCAAACAGGAAAAGCATCAATACAGGACTACGATCGATGTGGCAGGGCTTGCAAACTATTACAGACCACAAAGAGAAGCACAGCCACGAGCTGCACAGTGACACAAGCCTACCAGACGAGCATAATTACTTCTATGCTCGCGTTGATTCAAGTAACACTGAAACATATATGAGAGCATCAGCTTTTCCGGATGACTGTGTGATCACGCTCTCCGTAGCCGATGTGAGTAAGACCTTTAAAAACCCTTAGAGCGGAGATCCCGCTAGCGGAATCAAATTTGACGATATTCGGTGATATCGGAGCGCGCCAAATTCAAAATACAAAATCGTAAAATTAAACATTCATGAAAATACAAGTGTCGTACATGATTCTTTAGCTTAGAATCTTGGTAATCAAACTGCGTTGTCAGATTTCAAGAAGGCTTTACAGCAAAAGCATAGCATTCGATTGTCTGAGGACAGCGCCTCACATTAGCATATTTTCCAACCCAGCACAGGCTTCACAAAATAACAAATAGCGAAAAAAGAAATCACTTACTTTTGAAGATCTTCCTCGGTTTGCAATCCCAAGGGTCCCAGCTACACAATAAATTGTCGTTTTGTTCGATAAAGTCCTTCTTTATATCATTGAATTCATTGAATTCAATCATCCAGTCCTTCAACATGCATACAAAGGATTCCAAAAAGTTACCAGCAAAGTTCGTCCAAACGAGTCAAACGTTGTTTGTTATTAATCCTCAGGTTGTCTAATATCTAAATAAACAATAATATTTCAGATGGAGATTACTATGTTCAATAGCAAAGGAAAAGAACGAAGAGCGCTCCCACGTTCACGTGCGCAAAAAGACTACTTTGCCCTTGTGCTCAACTTGGAACGACTAAAAGTACTTCTTAATTTTTCAAAAAAAACAAGCCAAAAACATTGTATAAAGACGGTTGACATCTACGGGATGCCATAGGAACTGAAATCTGGGAGGCGGAAATTAGATATTTCAATAGCATTGCATTGGAAGTCAATCTGAGCTCCAAAAAGAAAATGCTGAATGGATTATCCTCGGGTTTTTGCCTGCTATATCAGTTCTGTTATACTCACAGACATTATTTTAACAGTTTTATAAACTTCAGAGTGTTTTCTATCAAATTCTATGCATATCATAGCTTCTGGGCCTGAGTAACAGGCAGTTTACTTTGGGCATGTCAGACAGGCTGAAATTCTGGAAACTAGTCTTACTCGCAGAGAGGTTAAACAGGTCAACATTCACAAGGCCGCAGGGCCAGACGGATTACCAGGACGTGTATTCCGAGCATGCGCTGAACAACTGGCAAGTGTCTTCACTGACATGTTCAACCTCTCCCTGTCTGAGTCTGTAATACCAACATGTTTCAGAGGTAAGGGTAAATTCAGAATATTTACTTAAGGTCTTCATAGCAAAACAACAAAGCAAGGGCACATGAGAACACTGAACAAAACATGAGACCTGAGCAACTGGCCCAGTCCACAGAGGCACCTAAATAGTCATCCAGCAGGTGATCCCAATAAGCCCAATCAGGGTCACCACCATCATCACTAGAAGTAACTCAAGGGTGCAGTCCAGTGGCAACCTCAGGTAGTACACTCAAGGGAGAACCTGATCTGTGACACGTCGGGCTAGTAACCGAAAGGTTGTTGGTTTGAATCCTTGAGCCGACTATGTGAAAAATCTATCGATGTGCCCTTGAGCAAGGCACTTAACCATAATTGCCCCTGTACGTCACCCTAGATAAGAGCATCTGTTAAGTGACTCAAATGTCAAGTAGCAGCAGGAGCAGAAGAACATTTACATTTTAGTAATTTAGCAGACACTCTTATCCAGAGCAACTTACAGGTGTGACCGACCTGCTTAATTGGTCTTATGCAGCAAAATGTTAAATCTTGTTTTTTACATTGAATAAAAGTAGAGTCTAGAAAATGGTATATTATACACTGCAGTTGAGGAACAATGGGAAAGTAATTCAGCTTTGAAAATTGATAAACTTGTAACCCCACTTTTGAGAAAATGTCCCTTGAATGTTTTGGTACACCTACTGGAGAGCTCTTCTTGTCTACACCCATTCAGCATCGGTCACACCCTCTTAAGCTTTAGCCCCACCCATCTCTTTAAGGATTCACATGTGAGGCCATGTGCTAAACAGAGTGAGTACAGTAGTGTACTAAACAACCAACGATTTCAAGACTAAAGGCTGGTTTATACTATCGACATGTCTGTAGACAGTTGTTGCAGTGACATCTTGAATAGTGTCGTCCGACATCAAACTTGTCGTTGTCGTTATCAAAAAGTATAAACCCAAAACGACAGGCTGCATGACATCAGCAGCCTGGTGGGCCAAAATAGCATTACTGGTGTATTTTAACACCAATAAACCCATCTGTTTAAACATGTATTTAGTAAATGTCAATCTAGCTAGCCAGGCAACTAAAAGCAACTTTCTAAACAATGGTTTGTTTTAGACAGAAAAGAAAACTAAGTAGTGATCAGAGACCTGGAGGGGGGTTACAGTGAGATCAGAGACCTGGAGGGGGGTTACAGTGAGATCAGAGACCTGGAGGGGGTTACAGTGAGATCACAGACCTGGAGGGGGGTTACAGTGAGATCAGAGACCTGGAGGGGGTTACAGTGAGATCACAGACCTGGAGGGGGGTTACAGTGAGATCAGAGACCTGGAGGGGGGTTACAGTGAGATCAGAGACCTGGAGGGGGGTTACAGTGAGATCAGAGACCTGGAGGGGGGTTACAGTGAGATCAGAGACCTGGAGGGGGTTACAGTGAGATCAGAGACCTGGAGGGGGTTACAGTGAGATCAGAGACCTGGAGGGGGGTTACAGTGAGATCAGAGACCTGGAGGGGGTTACAGTGAGATCAGAGACCTGGAGGGGGTTACAGTGAGATCAGAGACCTGGAGGGGGGTTACAGTGAGATCAGACACCTGGAGGGGGGTTACAGTGAGATCAGAGACCTGGAGTGTGTCACAGTGAGATCAGAGACCTGGAGGGGGTTACAGTGAGATCAGAGACCTGGAGGGGGGTTACAGTGAGATCAGAGACCTGGAGGGGGGTTACAGTGAGATCAGAGACCTGGAGGGGGGTTGCAGTGAGATTAGTAGGAGATCAGAGACCTGGAGGGGGGATACAGTGAGATCAGAGACCTGGAGGGGGGTTACAGTGAGATCAGAGACCTGGAGGGGGGTTACAGTGAGATCAGAGACCTGGAGGGGGGTTTACAGTGAGATCAGAGACCTGGAGGGGGGTTACAGTGAGATCAGAGACCTGGAGGGGGGTTACAGTGAGATCAGAGACCTGGAGGGGGGTTACAGTGAGATCAGATACCTGTAGGGGGGTTACAGTGAGATTAGTAGGAGATCAGAGACCTGGAGGGGGTTGCAGTGAGATTAGTAGGAGATCAGAGACCTGGAGGGGGGATACAGTGAGATCAGAGGCCTGGAGGGGGGTTACAGTGAGATCAGAGACCTGGAGTGTGTCACAGTGAGATCAGAGACCTGGAGGGGGTTACAGTGAGATCAGAGACCTGGAGGGGGGTTACAGTGAGATCAGAGACCTGGAGGGGGGTTACAGTGAGATCAGAGACCTGGAGGGGGGTTGCAGTGAGATTAGTAGGAGATCAGAGACCTGGAGGGGGGATACAGTGAGATCAGAGACCTGGAGGGGGGTTACAGTGAGATCAGAGACCTGGAGTGTGTCACAGTGAGATCAGAGACCTGGAGGGGGTTACAGTGAGATCAGAGACCTGGAGGGGGGTTACAGTGAGATCAGAGACCTGGAGGGGGGTTACAGTGAGATCAGAGACCTGGAGGGGGGTTACAGTGAGATCAGAGACCTGGAGGGGGTTACAGTGAGATCAGAGACCTGGAGGAGGTTACAGTAAGATCAGAGACCTGGAGGGGGGTTACAGTGAGATCAGAGACCTGGAGGGGGGTTACAGTGAGATCAGAGACCTGGAGGGGGGTTACAGTGAGATCAGAGACCTGGAGGGGGTTACAGTGAGATCAGAGACCTGGAGGAGGTTACAGTGAGATCAGAGACCTGGAGGGGGGTTACAGTGAGATCAGAGACCTGGAGGGGGGTTACAGTGAGATCAGAGACCTAGAGGGGGTTACAGTGAGATCAGAGACCTGGAGGCGGGTTACAGTGAGATCAGAGACCTGGAGGGTGGTTACAGTGAGATCAGAGACCTGGAGGGGGGTTACAGTGAGATCAGAGAACTGGAGGGGGGTTACAGTGAGATCAGAGACCTGGAGGGGGTTACAGTGAGATCAGAGACCTGGAGGGGGTTACAGTGAGATCAGAGACCTGGAGGGGGGTTACAGTAAGATCAGAGACCCGGAGGGGGGTTAGAGTGAGATTAGTAGGAGAACAGAGACCTGGAGGGGGGTTACAGTGAGATTAGTAGGAGATCAGAGACCTGGAGGGGGGTTGCAGTGAGATTATTAGGAGATCAGAGACCTGGAGGGGGGTTACAGTGAGATCAGAGACCTGGAGGGGGGTTAGAGTGAGATTAGTAGGAGATCAGAGACCTGGAGGGGGGTTACAGTGAGATCAGAGACCTGGAGAGGGGTTACAGTGAGATCAGAGACCTGGAGGGGGTTACAGTGAGATCAGAGACCTGGAGGGGGGTTACAGTGAGATCAGAGACCTGGAGGGGGGTTACAGTAAGATCAGGGACCCGGAGGGGGGTTACAGTGAGATTAGTAGGAGAACAGAGACCTGGAGGGGGGTTACAGTGAGATTAGTAGGAGATCAGAGACCTGGAGGGGGGTTGCAGTGAGATTATTAGGAGATCAGAGACCTGGAGGGGGGTTACAGTGAGATCAGAGACCTGGAGGGGGGTTAGAGTGAGATTAGTAGGAGATCAGAGACCTGGAGGGGGGTTGCAGTGAGATTAGTAGGAGATCAGAGACCTGGAGGGGGGTTGCAGTGAGATTAGTAGGAGATCAGAGACCTGGAGGGGGGTTACAGTGAGATCAGAGACCTGGAGGGGGGTTACAGTGAGATTAGTAGGAAAACAGAGACCTGGAGGAGGGTTACAGTGAGATTAGTAGGAAAACAGAGACCTGGAGGAGGGTTACAGTGAGATTAGTAGGAAAACAGAGACCTGGATTGGGTTACAGTGAGATTAGTAGGAAAACAGAGACCTGGAGGAGGGTTACCGTGAGATTAGTATGAAAACAGAGACCTGGAGGGGGGTTACAGTGAGATTAGTAGGATAACAGAGACCTGGAGGGGGGTTGCAGTGAGATTAGTAGGTGAACAGAGACCTGGAGGGGGGTTACAGTGAGATTAGTAGGAGAACAGAGACCTGGAGGGGGTTTACAGTGAGATTAGTAGGAGAACAGAGACCTGGAGGGGGGTTACAGTGAGATTAGTAGGATAACAGAGACCTGGAGGGGGTTTACAGTGAGATTAGTAGGAGAACAGAGACCTGGAGGGGGATTACAGTGAGATTAGTAGGAGATCAGAGACCTAGAGGGGGTTACAGTGAGATTAGTAGGAAAACAGAGACCTGGAGGAGGGTTACAGTGAGATTAGTAGGAAAACAGAGACCTGGAGGAGGGTTACAGTGAGATTAGTAGGAGAACAGAGACCTGGAGGGGGGTTGCAGTGAGAATAGTAGGAGAACAGAGACCTGGAGGGGGGTTAGAGTGAGATTAGTAGGAGAACAGAGACCTGGAGGGGGGTTGCAGTAAGATTAGTAGGTGAACAGAGAACTGGAGGAGGGTTACAGTGAGATTAGTAGGAGAACAGAGACCTGGAGGGCGTTTACAGTGAGATTAGTAGGAGAACAGAGACCTGGAGGGGGGTTACAGTGAGATTAGTAGGAGAACAGAGACCTGAAGGAGGGTTACAGTGAGATTAGTAGGAGAACAGAGACCTGGAGGGGGGTTACAGTGAGATTAGTAGGAGAACAGAGACCTGGAGGAGGTTACAGTGAGATTAGTAGGAGAACAGAGACCTGGAGGGGGTTTACAGTGAGATTAGTAGGAGAACAGAGACCTGGAGGGGGGTTACAGTGAGATTAGTAGGAGAACAGAGACCTGGAGGGGGTTTACAGTGAGATTAGTAGGAGAACAGAGACCTGGGGGGGGGGTTACAGTGAGATTAGTAGGAGAACAGAGACCTGGAGGGGGTTACAGTGAGATTAGTAGGAGAACAGAGACCTGGAGGGGGGTTACAGTGAAATTAGTAGGAGAACAGAGACCTGGAGGGGGGTTACAGTGAGATTAGTAGGAGAACAGAGACCTGGAGGGGGGTTACAGTGAGATTAGTAGGAGAACAGAGACCTGGAGGGGGGTTACAGTGAGATTAGTAGGAGAACAGAGACGTGGAGGGGGGTTACAGTGAGATTAGTAGGAGAACAGAGACCTGGAGGGGGGTTGCAGTGAGATTAGTAGGAGAACAGAGACCTGGAGGGGGGTTACAGTGAGATTAGTAGGAGAACAGAGACCTGGAGGGGGGTTACAGTGAGATTAGTAGGAGAACAGAGACCTGGAGGGGGGTGACAGTGAGATTAGTAAGAGAACAGAGACCTGGAGGGGGGTTACAGTGAGATTAGTAGGAGAACAGAGACCTGGAGGGGGTTACAGTGAGATTAGTAGGAGATCATATACCTGGAGGGGGGTTACAGTGAGATTAGTAGGAGAACAGAGACCTGGAGGAGGGTTACAGTGAGATTAGTAGGAGAACAGAGACCTGGAGGGGGGTTACAGTGAGATTAGTAGGAGAACTGAGACCTGGAGGGGGGTTACAGTGAGATTAGTAGGAGAACAGAGACCTGGAGGGGGTTACAGTGAGATTAGTAGGAGAACAGAGACCTGGAGGGGGGTTACAGTGAGATTAGTAGGAGAACAGAGACCTGGAGGGGGGTTACAGTGAGATTAGTAGGAGAACAGAGACCTGGAGGGGGGTTACAGTGAGATTAGTAGGAGAACAGAGACCTGGAGGGGTTACAGTGAGATTAGTAGGAGAACAGAGACCTGGAGGGGGTTACAGTGAGATTAGTAGGAGATCATATACCTGGAGGGGGGTTACAGTGAGATTAGTAGGAGAACAGAGACCTGGAGGAGGGTTACAGTGAGATTAGTAGGAGAACAGAGACCTGGAGGGGGGTTACAGTGAGATTAGTAGGAGAACAGAGACCTGGAGGGGGGTTACAGTGAGATTAGTAGGAGAACAGAGACCTGGAGGGGGTTACAGTGAGATTAGTAGGAGAACAGAGACCTGGAGGGGGGTTACAGTGAGATTAGTAGGAGAACAGAGACCTAGAGGGGGGTTACAGTGAGATTAGTAGGAGAACAGAGACCTGGAGGGGGGTTACAGTGAGATTAGTAGGAGAACAGAGACCTGGAGGGGTTACAGTGAGATTAGTAGGAGAACAGAGACCTGGAGGGGGGTTACAGTGAGATTAGTAGGAGAACAGAGACCTGGAGGAGGGTTACAGTGAGATTAGTAGGAGAACAGAGACCTAGAGGGGGGTTACAGTGAGATTAGTAGGAGAACAGAGACCTGGAGGAGGGTTACAGTGAGATTAGTAGGAGAACAGAGACCTGGAGGGGGGTTACAGTGAGATTAGTAGAACAGAGACCTGGAGGGGGGTTACAGTGAGATTAGTAGGAGAACAGAGACCTGGAGGGGTTACAGTGAGATTAGTAGGAGAACAGAGACCTGGAGGGGTTACAGTGAGATTAGTAGGAGAACAGAGACCTGGAGGGGGGTTACAGTGAGATTAGTAGGAGAACAGAGACCTGGAGGGGGGTTACAGTGAGATTAGTAGGAGAACAGAGACCTGGAGGGGTTACAGTGAGATTAGTAGGAGAACAGAGACCTGGAGGGGTTACAGTGAGATTAGTAGGAGAACAGAGACCTGGAGGGGGGTTGCAGTGAGATTAGTAGGAGAACAGAGACCTGGAGGGGGGTTACAGTGAGATTAGTAGGAGAACAGAGACCAGGAGGGGTTACAGTGAGATCAGTAGGAGAACAGAGACCTGGAGGGGGGTTACAGTGAGATTAGCAGGAGAACAGCCTCTAGTAGAGATGAGGACAAGCCTATTGCCTGCCTTTTTAGTTGGAGGGGATTGGGAAAGGGTGAGGTCATAAGAGGCAAGGAGGGGAAAGAGAGAGTTGGGAAAAAATGAATTGAATGTAGACGGTCTACACCTGTTGTATTCGGAATATGTGACAAATACAATTTGATTTGATTTGATCAGCAGCAGTAGTAGTAGTAGTAGGGGTAGGGGTAGGGGTAGCCACAGTAGTAGCAGCAGTAGCAATAGCAGTAGTAGCAGTAGCAGTAGTAATTGTAGCAGTACTATTATTAGCAATAGCAATACTAGCAGTAGTAGCAGCAGAAGTAGTAGCAGTAGTAGTAGTATTAGTAGTGGTAGTAGCAGTACTAGTAGTAGTAGTACTAGCAGGAGCAATAGTAGTAGTAGTAGTAGTAGTAGTAGTAGTAGTAGTAATAGCAGTAGTAGCAGAAATAGCAGCAGCAGTAGTAGTAGCAGAAATAGCAGCAGCAGTAGTAGTAGCAGTAGTAGTAGTAGTAGTAGCAGTAGTGGCAGTAGCAGTAGTAGTAGTAGTAGTACTAGCAGGAGCAATAGTAGTAGTAGTAGTAGTAGTAGTGGTAGTAGTACTAGCATCAGTAGTAATAGCAGTAGTAGTAGTAGTAGTAGTAGTAGTAGTAGTGATAGTAGTAGTAGTAGTACTAGCATCAGTAGTAGTAGTAGTAGTAGTAGTAGTAGTAGTAGTAGTAGTACTAGCATCAGTAGTAATATCAGTAGTAGTATTAGTAGTAGTAGTAGTACTAGTAGTAGCATCAGTAGCAATAGCAATAGCAGTAGTAGTAGTAGTAGTAGTATTAGTGGTAGTAGTAATAGTAGTAGCAGAAGTAGCAGTAGCAGCAGTGGTAGCAGAAGTAGCAGTAGCAGTGGTGGTGGTGGCTTTGCAGCAGTGTGGAGTGCCATTGACAAACAGCATGGTGTCACTCCCTGAAGGCCTGTCATTATACCACATCAATACACATCATTAACATGATCACATTCAAACGAGGACTACAGGAGTGCACGGCTAACCTTGACTATTAAGGAAAATATCAATATTGCAAGCTCGGATAACACGTTGTGCATAATCAGGCATGGGGGACTATGGGGATGCTGATGAAGATGGAAGCAATACGGCTCTGCTGCTGGCCGCTAGAGCTAAGCTCTGGAGCTAACAAATGGCACCCTATTCCCTTTATAGTGTACTACTTTCAGACGGAGAACCTAGCATGAGTCCCAAATGGCACCCTATTCCGTTTATAGTGTACTACTTTCAGACGGAGAACCTAGCATGAGTCCCAAATGGCACCCTTTTCCCTTTATAGTGTACTACTTTCAGACGGAGAACCTAGCATGAGTCCCAAATGGCACCCTATTCCGTTTATAGTGTACTACTTTCAGACGGAGAACCTAGCATGAGTCCCAAATGGCACCCTTTTCCCTTTATAGTGTACTACTTTCAGACGGAGAACCTAGCATGAGTCCCAAATGGCACCCTATTCCCTTTATAGTGTACTACTTTCAGACGGAGAACCTAGCATGAGTCCCAAATGGCACCCTATTCCGTTTATAGTGTACTACTTTCAGACGGAGAACCTAGCATGAGTCCCAAATGGCACCCTTTTCGCTTTACAGTGTACTACCTTTGACCAGTGCCCACACAGGGACCACTGGGCTCTGGTCAAAAGTAGTGCACTATATAGGAGATATGGTGCTATTTGAGAGAGTCACCGTCCTGTAGGTTTTTCACTCCAACCCTAATCTAGCGAGCCTGATTGTAATAATTAGCTGGTTGATAAGCTGAATCAGGTTTGTTATATCTGGGGTTGGAGTGAAAACCTACAGGGAGGTGCTGCTCTAGGCCTCCTTGGTTGGGGACAGATCATCCACAAACAGTAGACGTTTTGACTCCAGGGTCTAGTATGGTGAGGCTGGGTGCTGCAGACTTGCCCTCGCCAACTCATTGATGTACACTGAGTATTTCAAACATTAGGAGCACCTTCCTAGTATTGAGTTTTTTGCCAATTTTATCTGAACATTTGTTGTTTGTGTACATTGAATGTATAATATCGTATGTTTTTAATCCAACACCACTTTCCTTCAATTTATATATCAGACCCTCATGTCAAAATGAGTCAAAAGCTTTTTTGAAATCAACAAAGCATGAGAAGACTTTGCCTTTGTTTTGGTTTGTTTGTTCGTCAATTAGCTTGTGCAGGGTGATTACCTGTTGACTCAAATCCCACGGGATATTGGGGTGACTTTTGTCGGTTGAGGTGATCAGTCCTTGGTTCCAAATATTGGGGAAGATGCCAGAGCTGAGGATGATGTTAAAGAGTTTTACTATAGCCAATTGAAATTTGTAGTCTGTTAATTGTATCATTTCATTTCGGATACCATCAACACCACAGGCCTCTTTGGGTTGGAGGGTTTGTATTTTGTCCTGTAGTTCATTCAATGTAATTTGAGAATCCAGTTGGTTCTGGTAGTCTTTAATAGCTGATTCTAAGATGTGTAATTGATCATGTGTATGTTTTAGCTGTTTGTTCTTTGTTGTAGAGCCAATCAGATTAGAGAAGTGGTTTATCCATACATCTCCATTTTGGATAGATAACACTTTGTGTTGTTGTTTGTTTAGTGTTTTCCAATTTTCCCAGAAGTGGTTAGATTCTATGGATTCTTCAATGACATTGAGCTGTTTTCTGACGTGCTTCTTTTTTCCTAGTGTATTTCTGTTTTAGTGTTTCACCATAATGAAGGTCTTCGGGGTCTCTGTGTATTTGGTTGGATAGGTTTCTCAATTTCTTTCTTAGGGTTTTTCCTCTCTCTCTCTTTCTCTCTCTCTCTCTCTTTCTCTCTCTCTCTCTCTGTGATGCAAAGACGAGTAGCCCAATGATTCATTCAAAAACTAGTGTGCAATTGACCAAAAATAAACCAACTTTCTGAAGAGTCAACAACAGCACGGGAAAGCCCCGGTGCGTCAGGGCTCCGGGAAAGCCTCCAGGCCAGTCGATCATCCCCATCAGTGGGCTGCTTGGTCCAGCTGTTTGAGCTCTCTAGCAGCTGGTTGTTGCGTGGAGTGACAGCAGCAGGAAAGATGTTGTTATGTCGAGCAGTAAATGCTAAGGCAAGAATGGGTATGCAAACCAGGTAATTAAAAAGTAAAAAGTTCTTGGCACAATTAGGACATCATGGAATAGCCTTGAATAGCAGACATTTCCTCCAGGGACCTTGAGAAGTCCTACTGCTACATTATCATTATTCTGTCATTACATTTTTGATCAGCTTTTATGACAGATGTAGGCGCTTTGGTTTGTTTCCCTCCAATTGACGGGTGTTTCACTAGTCTGCTAGTTTAAACTTTGTTGTAGACTTAGACCATCCAATTAAGTTGTTTTTCTATTTAAAAAAAAAAAGGTCTGATTTTTTGAGCGAAACCTGAGAATATGAGCAAATCAAGGTCATTCTCCCTGAGAATTGTTTTGTTTGTTTGCTGTGGGATTGTTTTTTTTATTCTGTCCTCTAGAGGATTTGACAGAAAAGAACACATGGCACTTCGACATCTGCAATATATAAAAAAAATATTTTTTTATTTTTTTATTTTTATTTTTTACATGTTCCACTTTATTTCAACAGTCTGTTTTATTTGCTGCTACAGTAAATATATTCAAATCAATGTAAGCACACAAGGGCATGCTATTTTAAAAGACGGCTAGTCATTTAAGCCTGGTTCTGCATGGAATGCAGGCATATTATGGGACACAGGCCAGGTCATTATCAATTATTTAAAAAATGTGTGTGACCAAATCATTTACTGGTGCCACCAACTGAAAAAGTGCCAAAAGTTTGTTTAGAACCCTGCCTACCTGCTATAAACTCAGCAAAAAAAGAATCTTCCCTTTTTCATGACCCTGTCTTTCAAAGATAATTTGTAAAACTCCAAATAACTTCACAGGTCTTCATTGTAAAGGGTTTAAACACTGTTTCCCATACTTGTTCAATGAACCATAAACAATTATTGGACATGCACCTGTGGAACGGTATTTAAGACACTGACAGCTTACAGACGGTAGGCAATTAAGGTCACAGTTATGAAAACTTAGGACACTAAAGAGGCCTTTCTACTGACTCTGAAAAACACCAAAAGAAAGATGCACAAGGTCCCTGCTCATCTGCGTGAACGTGCCTTAGGCATGCTGCATGGAGGCATGAGGACTGCAGATGTGGCCATGGAAATAAATTGCAATGTCCGTACTGTGAGACATTTAAGACAACGCTACAGGAAGACAGGACGGACAGCTGATCGTCCTCGCAGTGGCAGACCACGTGTAACACCTGCACAGGATCGGTACATCCGAACATCACACCTGTGGGACAGGTACAGGATGGCAAAAACAACTGCCCGAGTTACACCAGGATCGCACAATCCCTCCAATGCTCAGACTGTCCGCAATAGGTTGAGAGAGGCTGGACTGAGGGCTTGTAGGCCTGTTGTAAGGCAGGTCCTCACCAGACATCACCAGCAACAACGTCGCCTATAGCACAAACCCACCGTCGCTGGACCAGACAGGACTGGCAAAAAGTGCTCTTCACTGACGAGTCGCAGTTTTGTTTCACCAGGGGTGATGGTCGGATTTGTGTTTATTGTCGAAGTAATGTGCGTTACACCAAGGCCTGTACTCTGGAGTGGAATCGATTTGAAGGTGGAGGGTCCATCATGGTCTGGGGCGGTGTGTCACAGCATCATCGGACTGAGCTTGTTGTCATTGCAGGCAATCTCAAGGCTGTGCGTTACAGGGAAGACATCCTCCTCCCTCATGTGGTACCCTTTCTGCACTCTCATCCTGACATGACCCTCCAGCATGACAATGCCAACAGCCATACTGCCCGTTCTGTGCGTGATTTCCTGCAAGACAGGAATGTCAGTGTTCTGCCATGGCCAGCAAAAAGTCCGGATCTCAATCCCATTGAGCATGTCTGGGCCCTGTTGGATCGGAGGGTGAGGGCTAGGGCCATTCCCACCAGAAATGTCCGGGAACTTGCAGATGCCTTGGTGGAAGAGTGGGGTAACATCTCACAGCAAGAACTGGCAAATCTGGTGCAGTCCATGAGGAGAAGATGCACTGCAGTACTTAATGCAGCTGGTGGCCACACCAGATACTGACTGTTACTTTTGATTTTGACCCCCCCTTTGTTCAGGGACACATTATTCCATTTCTGTTAGTCACATGTCTGTGGAACTTGTTCAATTTATGTCTCAGTTGTTGAATCTTGTTATGTTCATACAAATATTTACACATGTTAAGTTTGCTGAAAATAAACACAGTTGACAGTGAGAGGACATTGCTTTTTTTGCTGAGTTTATATGTAAGGGATAAACACCGACGTTCTGTACCTTGGGAATAATTGATGACACAGCAGGACAGAGCCGAGTCCTTTTACGGAGTACATTTTTCCAAAGTACAGAACGGAGGCTTGTACCCCAGTTGCCAAAGAAAACACACATTTACATGAAGAAATACTTATTTTTTCGCTGATATTTACATTTTTGTAAGCAAATTCATTCTTTCTCATATTTTGGTTGCTGGTCGCCGTTCGTTCTTTATGTTCCGTTGCCATGCTCATTGACAACGTTCTTATCCTTAAGCTTTCACAGTCACGACCTCCGCAAAGTAGCTGTTTTCTATTGACATTCATTTGGATAAATCCATAACAATGAGCTGATAATGGCCGCTAGATGGCATAGCTAGAAAAGTTTGCCTTATCGTCAGGACAGTCGTCAACACTGAATGTTATTTACCGAGGAGATCTCATTGCATATCAAACACTAGGCTAGAAGCTAGCTAAATAGTATGTTGCTAACCTGCCAATATGACAACCAAATTCTAAAGAATCAGTCTCTGAAAACAGCTGGTCAAACTAGAAATATGTGGGAAGAAAAACAAAAACAAATAAAAAAAAACAAATAATTTGCTATCTAGCTACGTTTCTTCCTCGTTGGACTTGCATATACAATGTTTCCTATTTCAGTTTGTGTGGTTGTTGGTTTAGCTTTCTGTAACTTTGTAGCAAGTACGGTTTGTAGGCGGTTTGTAGGTGCTTATTGCGTCATGATTGCAAGGTGCCCCATATCTTTCCCAACTGTCCTGATATCTTTTACATTACCTTGTTTTAATGTACATTCAAGAATGCAATTCTAGCCAATCAGAAATGAGTGCTGTGGGATATATACTGCATATACGAGTCAAAAGTTTTGACACACCTTCTCATTCAATGGTTTTTCTTTATTTTTACCATTTTCTACATTGTAGAATAATAATGAATACTTCAAAACTATGAAATAACACATGCGGAATCATGTAGTAACCAAACAACTCAAACAAATCAAAATATATTTTGTATTTGAGATTCTTCAAAGTAGACATCCTTTGCCTTGATGACAGCTTTGAACACTCTTGGCATTCTCTCAACCAGATTCACCTGGAATGTTTCCCAACAGTCTTGAAGGAGTTACCACAGATGCTGAGCACTTGTTGGATGCTTTTCCTTCACTCTGCGGTCCAACTCATCCCAAACCATCTCAATTGGGTTGAGGTCGGGTGATTGTGGAGGCCAGGTCATCTGATGCAGCACTTCATCACTCTCCTTCTTGGTCAAATAGCCCTTACACAGCCTGGAGGTGTGTTTTGAGTCATTGTCCTGTTGAAAAACAAATGATAGTCCCACTAAGCGCAAACCGGATGTGATGGCATATCGCTGCAGAATGCTGTGGTAGCCATGCTGGTTAAGTGTGTCTTGAATTCTAAATAAATCACTGACAGTGTCACTAGCAAACCACCCCCACACCATCACACCTCCTCCTCCATGCTTCACGGTGGGAACCACACATGCAGAGATCATCCGTTCACCTTCTCTGCGTTTCACAAAAACACGGTGGTTGGAACTAAAAATCTCAAAATTTGACTCATCAGACTAAAGGACAGATTTCCACCTGTCTAATGTCAATTGCTCGTGTTTCTTGGCCCAAGCAAGTCTCTTCTTATTATTGGTGTCCTTTAGTAGTGGTTTCTTTGCAGCAATTTGACCATGAAGGTCTGATTCCTCTGAACAGTTGATGTTGAGATGTGTCTGTTACTTGAACTCTGTGAAGCATTTATTTGGGCTTCAATCTGAGATGCAGTTAACTCTAATGAATTTATCCTCTGCAGAGGTAACTCTGGGTCTTCCTTTCCTGTGGTGGTCCTCATGAGAACCAGTTTCATCATAGCGCTTGATGGTTTTTGTGACTGCACTTGAATAAACTTTCAAAGTTCTTGAAATTTTCCATGTTGACTGAACTGTATGTCTTATAGTAATGATGGACTGTTGTTTTTCTTTGCTTATTTGAGCTGTTCTTGCCATAATATGGACTTGGCATTTTACCAAAAAGGGCTATCTTCTGTATACCACCCCTACCTTGTCACAACACAACTGATTGGCTCAAACACATTAAGAAGGAAATAAATTCCACATATTCCATACATTAACTTTTAAGAAGGCACACCTGTTAATTGAAATGCATTGCAGGTGACTACCTCGTGAAGCTGGTTGAGAGAATGCCAAGAATGTGCAAAGCTGTCATCGAGGCAAAGGGTGGCTACTTTGAAGAATGATTGTACTCCAATGGTTCTATGTCCACTGTGGACGATAGCCAGGGAGACTTGGATGACGAGCTTAGACTCAGAGAGGTTGCATGAGTTAGAAACATAATGTCCATTGGGTCTATGGTCAGTGTCTATGACAGCTTAGTTAGGTTGCATTAGCTAGACAGATTGTGTCCATTGTAATCACCCCAATTAGAGAGGAGAAGTCTTCTAGGTCACTTGGACATCATGTCAGTTTTGGCTGTAAGTTGTAAAGCTGTCCTAGGGAGGTCACAGCTGTGGAGCTGTCTGAGGTCTGTACCATTTTAATGCCTTCCCCTTTGGGAGAAATTATACGCCTGGATCTGCCTCTTTTAATTAATGAGGAACTCGGGGGTTGTGTGCCAAACGTCACCCTATTCCCTATATAGTGCACTGCTTTTAAGTAGGGCACATAGGACATAGGGTGCCATTTCAGACACAACTTCAAAGGGACGTGCTGTGTCACTTTATTAGACCAATCAACGTTTCAGCACTTAACTTTTTTTTTAAAGATTTAAATCACTCGCTCATGTATAGCAATTAGCACAAGGAGCAGTATAACAGAAAAAAAGAAGAACAAGATAATAATTTAGGTGTGGCAGTATTCCACTCCAAGGTATGTGGGATCGATGAATCGATAGGTGTGGCAGTATTCCACTCCAAGGTATGTGGGATGGATGAAGAGATAGGTGTGGCAGTATTCCACTCCAAGGTATGTGGGATGGATGAATCGATAGGTGTGGCAGTATTCCACTCCAAGGTATGTGAGATGGATGAATCGATAGGAGTGGCAGTATTCCACTCCAAGGTATGTGAGATGGATGAATCGATAGGTGTGGCAGTATTCCACTCCAAGGTATGTGGGATGGATGAAGAGATAGGTGTGGCAGTATTCCACTCCAAGGTATGTGGGATGGATGAATCGATAGGAGTGGCAGTATTCCACTCCAAGGTATGTGAGATGGATGAATCGATAGGAGTGGCAGTATTCCACTCCAAGGTATGTGAGATGGATGAATCGATAGGTGTGGCAGTATTCCACTCCAAGGTATGTGAGATGGATGAATTGATAGGTGTGGCAGTATTCCACTCCAAGGTATGTGGGATGGATGAAGAGATAGGAGTGGCAGTATTCCACTCCAAGGTATGTGGGATGGATGAAGAGATAGGTGTGGCAGTATTCCACTCCAAGGTATGTGGGATGGATGAATCGATAGGAGTGGCAGTATTCCACTCCAAGGTATGTGAGATGGATGAATTGATAGGTGTGGCAGTATTCCACTCCAAGGTATGTGGGATGGATGAATCGATAGGTGTGGCAGTATTCCACTCCAAGGTATGTGAGATGGATGAAGAGATAGGAGTGGCAGTATTCCACTACAAGGTATGTGAGATGGATGAAGAGATAGGAGTGGCAGTTTTCCACTCAGACGTACAGTTTGTGGGATGGATGAAGAGATAGGTATGGCAGTATTCCTCTCAGATGTACAGTATGTGGGATGGATGAAGAGATAGGAGTGGCAGGTTTCCTCTCAGATGTACAGTATGTGGTGTGGATGAAGAGATAGGAGTGGCAGTATTCCTCTCAGACGTACAGTATGTGGTGTGGATGAAGAGATAGGAGTGGCAGGTTTCCTCTCAGATGTACAGTATGTGGTGTGGATGAAGAGATAGGAGTGGCAGTATTCCTCTCAGATGTACAGTATGTGGGATGGATGAAGAGATAGGAGTGGCAGGTTTCCTCTCAGACGTACAGTATGTGGGATGGATGAAGAGATAGGAGTGGCAGGTTTCCTCTCAGATGTACAGTATGTGGGATGGATGAAGAGATAGGAGTGGCAGGTTTCCTCTCAGACGTACAGTATGTGGGATGGATGAAGAGATAGGAGTGGCAGGTTTCCTCTCAGACGTACAGTATGTGGTATGGATGAAGAGATAGGAGTGGCAGGTTTCCTCTCAGATGTACAGTATGTGGTGTGGATGAAGAGATAGGTGTGGCAGTTTTCCTCTCAGACGTACAGTATGTGGGATGGATGAAGAGATATGTGTGGCAGTTTTCCCCTCAGAAGTACAGTATGTGGGATGGATGAAGAGATAGGAGTGGCAGTATTCCTCTCAGACGTACAGTATGTGGTGTGGATGAAGAGATAGGAGTGGCAGTATTCCTCTCAGATGTACAGTATGTGGGATGGATGAAGAGATAGGAGTGGCAGGTTTCCTCTCAGACGTACAGTATGTGAGATGGATGAAGAGATAGGAGTGGCAGTATTCCTCTCAGATGTACAGTATGTGGGATGGATGAAGAGATAGGAGTGGCAGGGTTCTCTCAGATGTACAGTATGTGGGATGGATGAAGAGATAGGAGTGGCAGGTTTCCTCTCAGATGTACAGTATGTGGGATGGATGAAGAGATAGGAGTGGCAGTATTCCTCTCAGATGTACAGTATGTGGGATGGATGAAGAGATAGGAGTGGCAGTATTCCTCTCAGACGTACAGTATGTGGGATGGATGAAGAGATAGGAGTGGCAGTTTTCCCCTCAGACGTACAGTATGTGGGATGGATGAAGTGATAGGAGTGGCAGTATTCCTCTCAGATGTACAGTATGTGGTGTGGATGAAGAGATAGGAGTGGCAGGTTTCCTCTCAGATGTACAGTATGTGGTGTGGATGAAGAGATAGGAGTGGCAGGTTTCCTCTCAGATGTACAGTATGTGGTTTGGATGAAGAGATAGGAGTGGCAGGTTTCCTCTCAGATGTACAGTATGTGGTGTGGATGAAGAGATAGGAGTGGCAGTATTCCTCTCAGACGTACAGTATGTGGTGTGGATGAAGAGATAGGAGTGGCAGTATTCCTCTCAGATGTACAGTATGTGGGATGGATGAAGAGATAGGAGTGGCAGTATTCCTCTCAGATGTACAGTATGTGGTGTGGATGAAGAGATAGGAGTGGCAGGTTTCCTCTCAGATGTACAGTATGTGGTTTGGATGATGAGATAGGAGTGGCAGGTTTCCTCTCAGATGTACAGTATGTGGGATGGATGAAGAGATAGGAGTGGCAGGTTTCCTCTCAGACGTACAGTATGTGGGATGGATGAAGAGATAGGAGTGGCAGTATTCCTCTCAGATGTACAGTATGTGGGATGGATGAAGAGATAGGAGTGGCAGGTTTCCTCTCAGACGTACAGTATGTGGGATGGATGAAGAGATAGGAGTGGCAGGTTTCCTCTCAGACGTACAGTATGTGGTATGGATGAAGAGATAGGAGTGGCAGGTTTCCTCTCAGACGTACAGTATGTGGTATGGATGAAGAGATAGGAGTGGCAGTATTCCTCTCAGATGTACAGTATGTGGTTTGGATGAAGACATAGGAATTTGGCAGTATTCCTCTCAGACGTACAGTATGTGGGATGGATGAAGAGATAGGAGTGGCAGTATTCCTCTCAGACGTACAGTATGTGGGATGGATGAAGAGATAGGAGTGGCAGGTTTCCTCTCAGATGTACAGTATGTGGTGTGGATGAAGAGATAGGAGTGGCAGGTTTCCTCTCAGACGTACAGTATGTGGGATGGATGAAGAGATAGGAGTGGCAGGTTTCCTCTCAGACGTACAGTATGTGGGATGGATGAAGAGATAGGAGTGGCAGTATTCCTCTCAGACGTACAGTATGTGGGATGGATGAAGAGATAGGAGTGGCAGGTTTCCTCTCAGATGTACAGTATGTGGGATGGATGAAGAAATAGGAGTGGCAGTATTCCTCTCAGATGTACAGTATGTGGGATGGATGAAGAGATAGGAGTGGCAGGTTTCCTCTCAGATGTACAGTATGTGGTATGGATGAAGAGATAGGAGTGGCAGGTTTCCTCTCAGATGTACAGTATGTGGGATGGATGAAGAGATAGGAGTGGCAGTATTCCTCTCAGATGTACAGTATGTGGTTTGGATGAAGAGATAGGAGTGGCAGGTTTCCTCTCAGATGTACAGTATGTGGTGTGGATGAAGAGATAGGAGTGGCAGGTTTCCTCTCAGATGTACAGTATGTGGGACGGATGAAGAGATAGGAGTGGCAGGTTTCCTCTCAGATGTACAGTATGTGGGATGGATGAAGAGATAGGAGTGGCAGTATTCCTCTCAGACGTACAGTATGTGGGATGGATGAAGAGATAGGAGTGGCAGGTTTCCTCTCAGATGTACAGTATGTGGTGTGGATGAAGAGATAGGAGTGGCAGGTTTCCTCTCAGACGTACAGTATGTGGGATGGATGAAGAGATAGGAGTGGCAGGTTTCCTCTCAGACGTACAGTATGTGGGATGGATGAAGAGATAGGAGTGGCAGTATTCCTCTCAGACGTACAGTATGTGGGATGGATGAAGAGATAGGAGTGGCAGGTTTCCTCTCAGATGTACAGTATGTGGGATGGATGAAGAAATAGGAGTGGCAGTATTCCTCTCAGATGTACAGTATGTGGGATGGATGAAGAGATAGGAGTGGCAGGTTTCCTCTCAGATGTACAGTATGTGGTATGGATGAAGAGATAGGAGTGGCAGGTTTCCTCTCAGATGTACAGTATGTGGGATGGATGAAGAGATAGGAGTGGCAGTATTCCTCTCAGATGTACAGTATGTGGTTTGGATGAAGAGATAGGAGTGGCAGGTTTCCTCTCAGATGTACAGTATGTGGTGTGGATGAAGAGATAGGAGTGGCAGGTTTCCTCTCAGATGTACAGTATGTGGGATGGATGAAGAGATAGGAGTGGCAGGTTTCCTCTCAGATGTACAGTATGTGGGATGGATGAAGAGATAGGAGTGGCAGTATTCCTCTCAGACGTACAGTATGTGGGATGGATGAAGAGATAGGAGTGGCAGGTTTCCTCTCAGATGTACAGTATGTGGTATGGATGAAGAGATAGGAGTGGCAGTATTCCTCTCAGATGTACAGTATGTGGTTTGGATGAAGACATAGGAATTTGGCAGTATTCCTCTCAGACGTACAGTATGTGGGATGGATGAAGAGATAGGAGTGGCAGTATTCCTCTCAGACGTACAGTATGTGGGATGGATGAAGAGATAGGAGTGGCAGGTTTCCTCTCAGATGTACAGTATGTGGTGTGGATGAAGAGATAGGAGTGGCAGGTTTCCTCTCAGACGTACAGTATGTGGGATGGATGAAGAGATAGGAGTGGCAGGTTTCCTCTCAGACGTACAGTATGTGGGATGGATGAAGAGATAGGAGTGGCAGTATTCCTCTCAGACGTACAGTATGTGGGATGGATGAAGAGATAGGAGTGGCAGGTTTCCTCTCAGATGTACAGTATGTGGGATGGATGAAGAAATAGGAGTGGCAGTATTCCTCTCAGATGTACAGTATGTGGGATGGATGAAGAGATAGGAGTGGCAGGTTTCCTCTCAGATGTACAGTATGTGGTATGGATGAAGAGATAGGAGTGGCAGGTTTCCTCTCAGATGTACAGTATGTGGGATGGATGAAGAGATAGGAGTGGCAGTATTCCTCTCAGATGTACAGTATGTGGTTTGGATGAAGAGATAGGAGTGGCAGGTTTCCTCTCAGATGTACAGTATGTGGTGTGGATGAAGAGATAGGAGTGGCAGGTTTCCTCTCAGATGTACAGTATGTGGGATGGATGAAGAGATAGGAGTGGCAGGTTTCCTCTCAGATGTACAGTATGTGGGATGGATGAAGAGATATGAGTGGCAGTATTCCTCTCAGACGTACAGTATGTGGGATGGATGAAGAGATAGGAGTGGCAGGTTTCCTCTCAGATGTACAGTATGTGGTGTGGATGAAGAGATAGGAGTGGCAGGTTTCCTCTCAGACGTACAGTATGTGGGATGGATGAAGAGATAGGAGTGGCAGGTTTCCTCTCAGACGTACAGTATGTGGGATGGATGAAGAGATAGGAGTGGCAGTATTCCTCTCAGACGTACAGTATGTGGGATGGATGAAGAGATAGGAGTGGCAGGTTTCCTCTCAGATGTACAGTATGTGGGATGGATGAAGAAATAGGAGTGGCAGTATTCCTCTCAGATGTACAGTATGTGGGATGGATGAAGAGATAGGAGTGGCAGGTTTCCTCTCAGATGTACAGTATGTGGTATGGATGAAGAGATAGGAGTGGCAGGTTTCCTCTCAGATGTACAGTATGTGGGATGGATGAAGAGATAGGAGTGGCAGTATTCCTCTCAGATGTACAGTATGTGGTTTGGATGAAGAGATAGGAGTGGCAGGTTTCCTCTCAGATGTACAGTATGTGGTGTGGATGAAGAGATAGGAGTGGCAGGTTTCCTCTCAGATGTACAGTATGTGGGATGGATGAAGAGATAGGAGTGGCAGGTTTCCTCTCAGATGTACAGTATGTGGGATGGATGAAGAGATAGGAGTGGCAGTATTCCTCTCAGACGTACAGTATGTGGGATGGATGAAGAGATAGGAGTGGCAGGTTTCCTCTCAGATGTACAGTATGTGGTGTGGATGAAGAGATAGGAGTGGCAGGTTTCCTCTCAGACGTACAGTATGTGGGATGGATGAAGAGATAGGAGTGGCAGGTTTCCTCTCAGACGTACAGTATGTGGGATGGATGAAGAGATAGGAGTGGCAGTATTCCTCTCAGACGTACAGTATGTGGTGTGGATGAAGAGATAGGAGTGGCAGGTTTCCTCTCAGATGTACAGTATGTGGTTTGGATGAAGAGATAGGAGTGGCAGTATTCCTCTCAGACGTACAGTATGTGGTTTGGATGAAGAGATAGGAGTGGCAGTATTCCTCTCAGATGTACAGTATGTGGGATGGATGAAGAGATAGGAGTGGCAGTATTCCTCTCAGATGTACAGTATGTGGGATGGATGAAGAGATAGGAGTGGCAGGTTTCCTCTCAGATGTACAGTATGTGGGATGGATGAAGAGATAGGAGTGGCAGGTTTCCTCTCAGACGTACAGTATGTGGTTTGGATGAAGAGATAGGAGTGGCAGGTTTCCTCTCAGATGTACAGTATGTGGTGTGGATGAAGAGATAGGAGTGGCAGGTTTCCTCTCAGACGTACAGTATGTGGTTTGGATGAAGAGATAGGAGTGGCAGGTTTCCTCTCAGATGTACAGTATGTGGGATGGATGAAGAGATAGGAGTGGCAGGTTTCCTCTCAGACGTACAGTATGTGAGATGGATGAAGAGATAGGAGTGGCAGTATTCCTCTCAGATGTACAGTATGTGGTGTGGATGAAGAGATAGGAGTGGCAGGTTTCCTCTCAGATGTACAGTATGTGGGATGGATGAAGAGATAGGAGTGGCAGGTTTCCTCTCAGATGTACAGTATGTGGGATGGATGAAGAGATAGGAGTGGCAGGTTTCCTCTCAGATGTACAGTATGTGGTGTGGATGAAGAGATAGGAGTGGCAGGTTTCCTCTCAGATGTACAGTATGTGGTGTGGATGAAGAGATAGGAGTGGCAGGTTTCCTCTCAGATGTACAGTATGTGGTGTGGATGAAGAGATAGGAGTGGCAGGTTTCCTCTCAGATGTACAGTATGTGGTGTGGATGAAGAGATAGGAGTGGCAGGTTTCCTCTCAGATGTACAGTATGTGTGATGGATGAAGAGATAGGAGTGTGCTCTAGTGCAGGGTGGATAGTATTTCTTACCACATCAAAGCTGACCATCATGTCAGTCTGCCACTTCTCTGTACCTCTTTCAATTCTCATGTTTCAGCACCAATGGGGGTGGCCGGTCAAAGACACCTGGTGGTGTGTGACAGGACTGTATAATACAGTTCTCTCACTCAGTCACGCACACACACACACACACACACACACAGAGAGAGTCTTGTACAGCTAACCTTGTGGGGACACACATTTCAGTTCCATTCAAAATCCTATTTTCCCTAACACTAACCTGTACTTTTACCCTAATCCTAACCTTAGCCCAAAAACCTAACCTTAACCCTAGCCCTAAACCTTACCCTAGCTCCTAACCCTAGCCCTAAACCTTACCCTAGCTCCTAACCCTAGCCCTAAACCTTACCCTAGCTCCTAACCCTTAACGTAATTCTAACCCTAACACTAATTCTAACCTTAACCCTAAACCCCCTAGAAATAGCATTTGACCCTGTGGCCGAACAGAATGTCCGCAGTTGGCCCAATATTTGTCTGTATACTATTCTTGTGAGGACTTCTGGTCCAAGAAGAGTTAAACACGTCCACGTCCACACATCTCCCAATTGAATAAACATTGACCTGTTTTAACTCATGAAACCCACCCTGGCACTCTGCCCAATCATTGTATGTGTCCAGATTTCTCTATTGAGGCTTCTATCAAATTGAAGTTATTTGCTTATTTTTACATTTGCTAAAAGTACAGACTCAGAGTTTCTAAATGGGGTATCATAGTTGGAGGAAACATGGAAGTAATGCTGAGATAAACTCGTTATACCACTTTAAGCTGCAATATGTACCTTTTTGGTCAACCCAAACAAATTCACATAGAAATGTGTCGTAGATCTGTCACTCTCAACCCAACCAAATTCACATAGAAATGTGTTATAGATCTGTCACTCTCAACTCAACCAAGATCTGTTCTAGCGGTAGATCTGTCCTACACCAGATTAACTTTAGACAGACTGGCTGACTGGCTGACTGGCTGACTGGCTGACTGACTGGCTGACTGGCTGACATGCTGACTGGCTGACTGACTGGCTGGCTGACTGGCTAACTGGCTGACATGCTGACTGGCTGACTGACTGGCTGGCTGACTGGCTAACTGGCTGACTGACTGGCTGACTGGCTAACTGACTGACTGCCTGACTGACTGGCTGACTGGCTGACTGACTGGCTGACTGACAGGCTGACTGACTGGCTGACTGGCTGACTGGCTGACTGGCTGACTGGCTGACTGACTGACTGACTAACTGACAGGCTGACTGGCTAACTGGCTGACTGGCTGACTGGCTGACTGACTGACAGGCTGACTGACTGGCTGACTGACTGACAGGCTGACTGACAGGCTGACTGACTGGCTGGCTGACTGACAGGCTGCCTGACTGGCTGGCTGACTGGTTGCCTGACTGGCTGGCTGCCTGACTGGCCGACAGGCTGGCTGACTGGCTGACTGGCTGGCTGGCTGGCTGGCTGGCTGGCTGACTGGCTCACTGCAGCCCTGGCCCACATTACTTAACATACACCAAATTAACCTTAGACAGGCTGGCTGACTGGCTGGCTGGCTGACTGGCTGACTTGTCTGGCTGACTGGCTGACTGAAGCCCTGGCACACATTACTTAACATACACCAAATGAACCTTAGACAGGCTGGCTGACTGGCTGGCTGGCTGACTGGCTGACTTGACTGGCTGACTTGTCTGGCTGATTGGCTGACTGCAGCCCTGGCCCACATTACTTAACATACACAAAATGAACCTTAGACAGGCTGGCTGACTGGCTGGCTGGCTGTCTGGCTGATTGGCTGACTGCAGCCCTGGCCCACATTACTTAACATACTGTAAGGTTCTGTATTTATTTTCTTAGTCAACCTTGTGTTCTGTTTCATTGTGTTCTTGAACATAGCCCCGTCTTTTATTTTTGTTCATTGATTTCACCTGTGTTAGTTACTCACCTGTTCTCATCAGCTCCTTATTTAGTTCAGTTCATTCTGTTTGTGCCTTTGTGAGGTATTGTTCGTTTTGACTCTACTAAGCCTTTTCCTGGCTCGTTTGTGAGAACCAGTTATATCCTTCAGTCCTAGTTGTGATTCATCTGCCTGTTTGCCTACCTGTGTATGGCCATTGCCTGCATGTGACAACGATTCCTGCCTTCTGTGAAGGCGAAATAAACACCTGCCGTGCTCTGCACGTTAATCTACACCTTTTTCTCCCTGAGTATTCATTACAGATACACCAGATTAACCGTAGACAGGCTGGCTGACTGGCTGACTGCAGGCCCTGGCCCACATTACTTAACATACACCAGAGAATCTCTCTACACTACAGCCTCCCAAAAATCAGTTAGTCAGCCAGCCAGTCAGCCAGTCAGTAAGCCACCCAGTCAGCCAGCCAGTCAGTCAGTCAGTCATTCAGCCATCCAGCCAGTCAGTAAGCCATCCAGTCAGCCAGCCAGCCAGTCAGTCAGCCAGTCAGTAAGCCATCCAGTCAGTCAGCCAGTCAGTCAATCAATCAGCCAGTCAGTCAGTCAGCCAGTCAGTCAGTCAGTTAGTCAGTCAGTCAGTTAGTCAGTCAATCAGCCAGTCAGTCAATCAATCAGTCAGTCAGTCAGTTAGTCAATCAGCCAGTCAGTCAGTCAGTTAGCCAGTCAGTCAGTTAGCCAGTCAGTCAATCAGTCAGTTAGTCAGTCAGCCAGTAAGCCATCCATTCAGTCAGTTAGTCAGTCAGTCAGTTAGTCAGTCAGCCAGTCAGTCAATCAGCCAGTCAGTCAACCAGTTAGTCAATCAGTAAGCCATCCATTCAGTCAGTCAGTCAGTCAGTCAGTCAGTCAGTTAGTCAGTCAATCAGTCAGTCAGTCAGTCAGTCAGTCAGTCAGTTAGTCAGTCAGTCAGCCAGTCAGTCAGTCAGTCAGTCAATCAGTCAGTTAGTCAGTCAATCAGCCAGCCAGTCAGTCAGTCAGTCAGTCAGTCAGTCAGTTAGTCAGTCAGTCAGTCAATCAGTCAGTTAGTCAGTCAGTTAGTCAATCAGCCAGTCAGTCAGTCAGTCAATCAGTCAGTTAGTCAGTCAGTTAGTCAATCAGCCAGTCAGTCAGCCAGTCAGTCAGTCAATCAGCCAGTCAGTCAGCCAGTCAGTCAGTCAGTTAGTCAGTCAGTCAGTCAGTCAATCAGTCAGTTAGTCAGTCAGTTAGTCAATCAGCCAGTCAGTCAGTCAGTCAGTCAATCAGCCAGTCAGTCAGCCAGTCAGTCAGTCAGTTAGTCAGTCAGTCAGTTAGTCAGTCAATCAGCCAGTCAGTCAGTCAGTCAGCCAGTCAGTCAGTCAATCAGTCAGTTAGTCAGTCAGTCAGTAAGCCATCCAGTCAGTCAGTCAGCACTAGCAAGCCTGGAGGATATATTAATTCTGGAACCTTCCTCTCACCTGTGGAGAGTTTAATAAACTGGAGTCTATTACAGAGTTGTTGAGAGTTAATGGTTAGAAAGAGAAGGCATTGGGCTTATGGCGTTCTCTATGTGCCTGGCTGGTTGGGGATTCCATGAGGCTTGCGTTGATCACATCTTATTGGTCACATACACATGTTTAGCAGATCTTATTGTCTCATACACATCTTATTGCAGGTGTAGTGAAATGCTTGTGTTTCTAGCTCCAACAGTGCAGTAATATCTAACAATACACAACAATAAACACATCTAAAAGTAAAATAATGGAATTAAGGAATATATAAATATTAGAATGCGCGGAGTGGCATAGACTAAAATACAGTAGAATAGAATACAGTATTTTCATATGAGATGAGTAAAGCAAAAATATGTAAACATTATTAGAGTGACTAGTGTTCCATTATTAAAGTGGCCAGTGATTCCATGTCTATGTATGTGGGGCAGCAGCCTCTAAGGTGCAGGGTTACGTAACCGGGTGGAAGCCACCTAGTGATGGCTGTTTAACAGTCTGATGGCCTTGACGTGGAAGTTGTTTTTCAGTCTCTCAGTCCCAGCTTTGATGCACCTGTACTGACCTCGCCTTCTGGATGATAGCGGGGTGAACAGACAGTGGCTCAGGTGGTTGTTGTCCTTGATGATCTTTTTGGCCTTCCTGTGAAATCGAGTGCTGTAGGTGTCCTGGAGGGCAGGTAGTTTGCCCCCGGTGATGCATTGGGCAGATATGTTTGTTACTAAGTAGCATTAATGTGTTTGTTACTAAGTAGCTTTAATGTGTTTGTTACTAAGTAGCTTTAATGTGTTTGTTTCTAAGTAGCTTTAATGTGTTTGTTACTAAGTAGTGTTAATGTGTTTGTTACTAAGTAGCTTTAATGTGTTTGTTACTAAGTAGCTTTAATGTGTTTGTTACTAAGTAGCTTTAATGTGATTGTTACTAAGTAGCTTTAATGTGTGTGTTACTAAGTAGCTTTAATGTGTTTGTTACTAAGTAGATTTATTGTGTGTGTTACTAAGTAGCTACTAAGTTAATGTGTTTGTTACTAAGTAGATTTAATGTGTGTGTTACTAAGTAGCTACTAAGTTAATGTGTTTGTTACTAAGTAGCTTTAATGTGTTTGTTACTAAGTAGCTTTAATGTGTTTGTTACTAAGTAGCTTTAATGCGTTTGTTACTAAGTAGCTTTAATGTGTTTGTTACTAAGTAGCTTTAATGTGTTTGTTTCTAAGTAGCTTTAATGTGTTTGTTACTAAGTAGCTTTAATGTGTTTGTTACTACGTAGCTTCAATGTGTTTGTTACTAAGTAGCTTTAATGTGTTTGTTACTAAGTAGCTTTAATGTGTTTGTTACGAAGTATATGTAATGTGTTTGTTACTAAGTAGCTTTAATGTGTTTGTTACTAAGATGCTTTAATGTGTTTGTTACTAAGTAGCTTTAATGTGTTTGTTACTAAAATGCTTTAATGTGTTTGTTACTAAGTAGCTTTAATGTGTTTGTTACTAAGTAGCTTTAATGTGTTTGTTACTAAGTAGCTACTAAGGTAATTTTTAAAAACAATATTTATTTAACTAGGCAAGTCAGTTCAAATTAAATTCTTATTTACAATGACACCCTAGGAACAGTGGGTTAACTGCCTTGTTTGGGGGCAGAACGACATATATTTACCTTGTCAGCCCGGGGATTCAATCAAGCAACCTATCGGTTACTGGCCTAACGCTCTAACTACTAGGCTACCTGCCTCCTCTAACCAGTAGGCTACCTGCCATCCTGATGTGTCTGTTTGTAATGTCTGTGTTTCTAAGAAGAAACTAAGTTGCTGGCAAGGTGTTTAAATAATCCTTGTCTGTTTAGGTTTGTTTGAAAAATCGATGAGGGAGATGAGGGAGAGATGATAGGCCATGTTTCCATGACTAATTAGCCTGCACATTAGTTAATCTGCCTACACATCAATGAATCTGCATGCACATCAGTTAATCTGCCTGCACATCAGTTAATCTGCCTGCACATCAGTTAATATACCTGCACATCAGATAATCTGCCTGCACATCAGTTAATCTGCCTGCACATCAGATAATCTGCTTGAACATCAATTAATCTGCCTGCACTTTAGTTAATCTGCTTGAACATCAGTTAATCTGCCTGCACATCAGTTAATCTGCCTGCACATCAATTAATCTGCTTGAACGTCAGATAATCTGCCTGCACATCAATTAATCTGCCTGCACATCAGTTAATCTGCCTGCACATCAATTAATCTGCCTGCACATCAGTTAATCTGCCTGCACATCAGTTAATCTGCCTGCACATCAGTTAATCTGCCTGCACATCAATTAATCTGCCTGCACATCAGTTAATCTGCCTGCACATCAATTAATCTGCCTGAACATCAGTTAATCTGCCTGCACCTCAGTTAATCTGCCTGCACATCAGTTAATCTGCCTGCACATCAATTAATATGCCTGCACATCAGTTAATCTGCCTGCACATCAATTAATCTGCCTGCACATCAGTTAATCTGCCTGCACATCAATTAATCTGCCTGCACATCAGTTAATCTGCCTGCACATCAGTTAATCTGCCTGTACATCAGTTAATCTGCCTGCACATCAGTTAATCTGCCTGCACTTTAGTTAATCTGCTTGAACATCAGTTAATCTGCCTGCACATCAATTAATCTGCCTGCACATTAGTTAATCTGCTTGCAGCTCATGTCCCACATGATTGTTCCCTTTATACTGCACAACATGTCTACTAGGGCCCTAGGGAGATATTTAGGACACCCTTTATACTGCACAACATGTCTACCAGGGCCCTAGGGAGACATTTAGGACACCCTTTATACTGCACAACATGTCTACCAGAGCCCTAGGGAGACATTTAGGACACCCTTTATACTGCACAACATGTCTACCAGGGCCCTAGGGAGACATTTAGGACACCCTTTATACTGCACAACATGTTTACCACGGCCCTAGGGAGACATTTAGGACACCCTTTATACGGCACAACATGTCTACCAGGGCCCTAGGGAGACATTTAGGACACCCTTTATACTGCACAACATGTCTACCAGGGCCCTAGGGAGACATTTAGGACACCCTTTATACTGCACAACATGTCTACCAGGGCCCTAGGGAGACATTTAGGACACCCTTTATACTGCACAACATGTCTACCAGGGCCCTAGGGAGACATTTAGGACGCATTCTTGATCTTTTCCAGTGAAGCTAGTTCCCTGTAGACTTGAGAACTTTTCGACTAGTGAACCTGTAGACTAGAGAACCTGTAGACTAGTGAACCTGTAGACTAGTGAACCTGTAGACTCGTTAACCTGTAGACTAGTGAACCTGTAGACTAGAGAACCTGTAGACTAGTGAACCTGTAGACTAGTGAACCTGTAGACTAGTGAGCCTGTAGACTAGTGAACCTGTAGACTAGTGAACATGTAGACTCGTGAACATGTAGACTAGGGAACCTGTAGACTAGTGAGCCTGGAGACTAGTGAACCTGTAGACTAGTGAACCTGTAGACTAGAGCACCTGTAGACTAGAGAACCTGTAGACTAGTGAACCTGTAGACTAGAGAACCTGTAGACTAGTGAACCTGTAGACTAGTGAACCTGTAGACTAGTGAACCTGTAGACTAGAGAATCTGTAGACTAGAGAACCTGTAGACTAGTGAACCTGTAGACTAGAGTACCTGTAGACTAGTGAGCCTGTAGACTAGTGAACCTGTAGACTAGTGAACCTGTAGACTAGTGAACCTGTAGACTCGTTAACCTGTAGACTAGTGAACCTGTAGACTAGTGAACCTGTAGACTCGTGAAACTGTAGACTAGAGAACCTGTAGACTAGTGAGCCTCTAGACTAGTGAACCTGTAGACTAGTGAACCTGTAGACTAGAGAACCTGTAGACTAGAGAACCTGTAGACTAGTGAACCTGTAGACTAGTGAACCTGTAGACTAGTGAACCTGTAGGCTAGTGAACCTGTAGACGCGTTAACCTGTAGACTAGTGAACCTGTAGACTAGTGAACCTGTAGACTCGTGAACCTGTAGACTAGAGAACCTGTAGACTAGTGAACCTGTAGACTAGTGAACCTGTAGACTAGTGAACCTGTAGACTAGTGAACCTGTAGACTAGTGAACCTGTAGACTAGTGAACCTGTAGACTAGATAATCTGTAGACTAGTGAGCCTGTAGACTAGTGAACCTGTAGACTAGGGAACCTGTAGACTAGTGAACCTGTAGACTAGTGAACCTGTAGACTAGTGAACCTGTAGACTAGTGAACCTGTAGACTAGATAATCTGTAGACTAGAGAACCTGTAGACTAGTGAACCTGTAGACTAGAGAACCTGTAGACTAGTGAATCTGTAAACTAGTGAACCTGTAGACTAGTGAGCCTGTAGACTAGTGAACCTGTAGACTAATGAACCTGTAGACTAGTGAACCTGTAGACTAGTGAACCTGTAGACTAGTGAACCTGTAGACTAGTGAGCCTGTAGACTAGTGAACCTGTAGACTAATGAACCTGTAGACTAGTGAACCTGTAGACTCGTTAACCTGTAGACTAGTGAACCTGTAGACTAGTGAACCTGTAGACTCGTGAACCTGTAGACTAGTGAGCCTGTAGACTAGTGAACCTGTAGACTAGAGAACCTGTAGACTAGTGAACCTGTAGACTAGAGAACCTGTAGACTAGAGAACCTGTAGACTAGTGAACCTGTAGACTAGTGAACCTGTAGACTAGTGAACCTGTAGACTAGAGAACCTGTAGGCTAGTGAACCTGTAGACGTGTTAACCTGTAGACTAGAGAACCTGTAGACTAGTGAACCTGTAGACTAGAGAACCTGTAGCATGAGAACTTTTCGACTAGTGATCCTGTAGACTAGTGAACCTGTAGACTAGTGAACCTGTAGACTAGTGAACCTGTAGACTAGAGAACCTGTAGACTAGTGAACCTGTAGACGCGTTAACCTGTAGACTAGTGAACCTGTAGACTAGTGAACCTGTAGACTCGTGAACCTGTAGACTAGAGAACCTGCAGACTAGTGAACCTGTAGACTAGTGAACCTGTAGACTAGTGAACCTGTAGACTAGTGAACCTTTAGACTAGAGAATCTGTAGACTAGTGAACCTGTAGACTAGAGAACCTGTAGACTAGTGAACCTGTAGACTAGTGAACCTGTAGACTAGTGAACCTGTAGACTAGTGAACCTGTAGACTAGAGAATCTGTAAACTTGTTAACCTGTAGACTAGTGAACCTGTAGACTAGTGAACCTGTAGACTAGTGAACCTGTAGGCTAGAGAACCTGTAGTCTAGAGCACTGCAAGTCTGTTGTGATCTGTAGTGCAGAAGGGATGAGGATTGGCTCTATCTGTCAGTCAGTCTGTCTGTTGTGAGTGGTGAAGACTGTGGTGCCATGTGGGAGGATGGGGAGAGGAGAGGGAGGGAGATGGGATGAGTAGAGAGGAGAGTGATAATGAAAGAGAGGGGATGGAGAGAGCGATGATGGAGAGAGACAGAGACTCAGAGAGAGGATGAGAGAGAGAGAGAGAGACAGAGACAGAGAGAGGATGAGAGAGAGACAGAGGCTGGTGAGGATATGAAGAGAAGGCTGAGGAGAGGAGGATGAGGAGAGGAGGGTGAAGAGGGGAGACTGAGGAGAGTAGGATGAGGAGAGGATGAGGAGGCAGGGCTGATGAGAGGATGAGGGGAGGCTGATGAGAGAAGGATGAAGAGGAGAGGCTGAGGAGGGGAGGCTGAAGAGGAGAAGAGGGGAGGCTGAAAAGGAGAGGCTGAAGAGGAGAGGCTGAGAAGGGGGGGGGCTGGGGAGAGGGAAGGATGAGGAAAGGAGGATGACGAGGAGAGGCAGAGGAGGGGGGGGGCTGGGGAGAGGGAAGACTGAGGAGGGTAGGAGAGGCTCTGTCTTGACGTGCACAGCTCTCATTGTTCCCAGCCCTCATCGCTCAGAGCAGAGCAGATATGAAAGACAGACTGAAAGCAAACAGACAGACAGACAGCTGTAAACTACTGCAATCTGCCTAAAGCAACATCTCCCTCCATGCTCTGATCTGAATCAATGCTGCCATATCTGTCTGTATTGATCTCTATTGATTCTGTTTACTGCTCTAGGGTTATAATTATTGATTGGATAACATTATTTGCTATTATACTATATATTGATGTCTTATTCATTCTTTATGCTGTGGCCACTGCACCTAACACCTGAGAAGTAGCATCGTGTTATCACTGTGAAATATTGTAATGTTTCTTTATGGCTCAATTATTCCCGTAAGGGATGGGTTGCTAACTTGCGATTTGACACAAAAATAAAATGTAATTAATTCATGTAGGAACAAACTTACTGCAAAAATAAAATGTAATTAATTCATGTAGGAACAAACTTACTGCAAAAATAAAATGTAATTCATGAATGTAGGAACAAACATCCTGCAGAGCAAAAGGAAATACAGCTCCCTACTGTTGGGTTCTCTCTCCCTTCTCTTCCCAAGGTGCCTCCTACAATTATATCATCCTATCCATCATATCCATCATATCCTACATATCCATCATATCCTACATATCCATCATATCCATCATATCCATCATATCCATCATATCCTTCATATCCATCAAATCCATCATATCCTACATATCCATCATATCCTACATATCCTTCATATCCTACAAATCCTACATATCCATCATATCCTACATATCCATCATATCCTACATATCCATCATATCCTACATATCCATCATATCCTACATATCCATCATATCCATCATATCCATCATATCCATCATATCCATCATATCCATCATATCCATCATATCCATCATATCCATCATATCCTTCATATCCATCAAATCCATCATATTCTACATATCCATCATATCCTACATATCCATCATATCCTACAAATCCTACATATCCATCATATCCTACATATCCTTCATATCCATCATATCCTACATACCCATCATATCCATCATATCCTTCATATCCATCAAATCCATCATATCCTACATATCCATCATATCCTTCATATCCTACATATCCATCATATCCTACAAATCCATCATATCCTACATATCCTTCATATCCATCATATCCTACATATCCTTCATATCCATCATATCCATCATATCCATCATATCCATCATATCCATCATATCCATCATATCCTACATATCCATCATATCCATCATATCCATCATATCCATCATATCCATCATATCCATCATATCCATCATATCCATCATATCCTACATATCCATCATATCCATCATATCCATCATATCCTTCATATCCTACATATCCATCATATCCTACATATCCATCATATCCTACATATCCTTCATATCCATCATATCCATCATATCCTTCATATCCTACATATCCATCATATCCATCATATCCATCATATCCATCATATCCATCATATCCATCATATCCATCATATCCATCATATCCTACATATCCATCATATCCATCATATCCATCATATCCTTCATATCCTACATATCCATCATATCCTACATATCCATCATATCCTACATATCCTTCATATCCATCATATCCTACATACCCATCATATCCATCATATCCTACATATCCATCATATCCTTCATATCCTACATATCCATCATATCCATCATATCCATCATATCCATCATATCCTACATATCCATCATATCCTACATATCCATCATATCCTACATATCCATCATATCCTACATATCCATCATATCCATCATATCCATCATATCCTACATATCCATCATATCCATCATATCCATCATATCCATCATATCCTACATATCCATCATATCCTACATATCCATCATATCCTACATATCCATCATATCCATCATATCCATCATATCCATCATATCCATCATATCCTTCATATCCATCATATCCATCATATCCTACAAATCCATCATATCCTACATATCCTACATATCCATCATATCCTACATATCCATCATATCCATCATATCCTACAAATCCATCATATCCTACAAATCCTACATATCCATCATATCCTACATATCCTACATATCCATCATATCCTACAAATCCTACATATCCATCATATCCTACATATCCATCATATCCTACAAATCCTACATATCCATCATATCCTACATATCCTTCATATCCATCATATCCATCATATCCTACATATCCTACATATCCATCATATCCTACAAATCCATCATATCCTACAAATCCTACATATCCATCATATCCTACATATCCTTCATATCCTACAAATCCATCATATCCTACAAATCCTACATATCCATCATATCCTACATATCCATCATATCCTACAAATCCTACATATCCATCATATCCTACATATCCTACATATCCATCATATCCTACAAATCCTACATATCCATCATATCCTACATATCCATCATATCCTACAAATCCTACATATCCATCATATCCTACATATCCTTCATATCCATCATATCCTACATATCCTACATATCCATCATATCCATCATATCCTACATATCCTACATATCCATCATATCCTACATATCCATCATATCCATCATATCCTACAAATCCATCATATCCTACAAATCCTACATATCCATCATATCCTACATATCCTACATATCCATCATATCCTACAAATCCTACATATCCATCATATCCTACATATCCATCATATCCTACAAATCCTACATATCCATCATATCCTACATATCCTTCATATCCATCATATCCATCATATCCTACATATCCATCATATCCTACAAATCCATCATATCCTACAAATCCTACATATCCATCATATCCTACATATCCTTCATATCCTACAAATCCATCATATCCTACAAATCCTACATATCCATCATATCCTACATATCCATCATATCCTACAAATCCTACATATCCATCATATCCTACATATCCTACATATCCATCATATCCTACAAATCCTACATATCCATCATATCCTACATATCCATCATATCCTACAAATCCTACATATCCATCATATCCTACATATCCTTCATATCCATCATATCCTACATATCCTACATATCCATCATATCCATCATATCCTACATATCCTTCATATCCATCATATCCTACATATCCTACATATCCTTCATATCCATCATATCCTACATATCCATCATATCCATCATATCCTACATATCCTTCATATCCATCATATCCTAAATATCCTACATATCCTTCATATCCATCATATCCTACATATCCTACATATCCATCATATCCATCATATCCTTCATATCCATCAAATCCATCATATCCTACATATCCATCATATCCTACATATCCTTCATATCCATCATATCCATCATATCCATCATATCCATCATATCCATCATATCCTACATATCCATCATATCCATCATATCCATCATATCCATCATATCCATCATATCCATCATATCCATCATATCCTACATATCCATCATATCCATCATATCCATCATATCCATCATATCCATCATATCCATCATATCCTTCATATCCTACATATCCATCATATCCTACATATCCATCATATCCTACATATCCTTCATATCCTACATATCCATCATATCCTACATATCCTTCATATCCATCATATCCTACATACCCATCATATCCATCATATCCTACATATCCATCATATCCTTCATATCCTACATATCCTACATATACATCATATCCATCATATCCATCATATCCTACAAATCCATCATATCCTACATATCCTTCATATCCATCATATCCTACAAATCCATCATATCCTTCATATCCTACATATCCATCATATCCTACATATCCTACATATCCATCATATCCTACAAATCCTACATATCCATCATATCCTACATATCCATCATATCCTACATATCCATCATATCCTACAAATCCTACATATCCATCATATCCATCATATCCTACAAATCCATCATATCCTTCATATCCTACATATCCATCATATCCTACATATCCTACATATCCATCATATCCTACAAATCCTACATATCCATCATATCCTACATATCCATCATATCCTACATATCCATCATATCCTACAAATCCTACATATCCATCATATCCTACATATCCATCATATCCATCATATCCTACATATCCATCATATCCTACATATCCTTCATATCCTACATACCCATCATATCCATCATATCCTTCATATCCTACATATCCTACATATCCTTCATATCCATCATATCCTACATACCCATCATATCCATCATATCCTACAAATCCATCATATCCATCATATCCTTCATATCCATCATATCCATCATATCCTACATATCCTTCATATACTACATATCCTACATATCCTACATATCCTACATATCCTACATACCCATCATATCCATCATATCCTTCATATCCTACATACCCATCATATCCTTCATATCCTATATATCCTTCATATCCATCATATCCTACAGCCACACGTCAGCAGCTTTACAACTACTGCCTCTGGGGCTCCGTTTCCCATATCAACCATGTGTGCCTTCTAAAAACCATGCCAACATAACGTTAACTTTAACTTAAATGTCCAATGCAGATGTTTTTTTTATATGAATATAAAATCATTTCTGGGTAACAATTAAGTACCTTACTGTGGTAGATTTCCATGAAAATGGGCAGTAGTAGCTTTTTATCAAAACACTTTCTAAATCAAGAATGTTGCTAGGACTGTCTGGGAGTGGTCTGATTGGGGAGGGGGAAGTGAAAACTAGCTGTTATTGGCAGAGAGCTTTGGAACTCTTTGTTATTACTCTTTTAACACATGACCACCTGGTGATGTCACCATGGGAACCAGAAACTCCGCCCATGCAAACCTGCTGGTTAGAAGGTCCTGTGTAGATTGTATTTTCAATCAGTAACTGTCAGAAAATAACACAGATTAAAGAAATTCACACTTTTACTGTGTTAGTTTCATTTGCTGAAGTACAACATGATATAAAACACAGTACTGGGCCTTTAAACACTATACCCTCAAATTCACAAGTATTCCCTAATGTAAACACACTTTTACATTCAGAATATGAAGGGTGGGGGTTGGTAAATTCCTCCAATGTGAGCTTGTCCGTTGAAACAGCTTAAACTGGCAACAAGCAGTTGAATGTTGTTGTGTGTATTTCTTAGGCACAGCTTTAAACCTCCTAACAACCAGTTGAATGTTGTTGTGTGTATTTCTTAGGCACAGCTTTAAACCTCCTAACAAACAGTTGAATGTTGTTGTGTGTATTTCTTAGGCACAGCTTTAAACCTACTAACAACCAGTTGAATGTTGTTGTGTGTATTTCTTAGGCACAGCTTTAAACCTACTAACAAACAGTTGAATGTTGTTGTGTGTATTTCTTAGGCACAGCTTTAAACCTCCTAACAAACAGTTGAATGTTGTTGTGTGTATTTCTTAGGCACAGCTTTAAACCTACTAACAACCAGTTGAATGTTGTGGTGTGTATTTCTTAGGCACAGCTTTAAACCTACTAACAACCAGTTGAATGTTGTTGTGTGTATTTCTTAGGCACAGCTTTAAACCTACTAACAAACAGTTGAATGTTGTTGTGTGTATTTCTTAGGCACAGCTTTAAACCTACTAACAACCAGTTGAATGTTGTTGTGTGTATTTCTTAGGCACAGCTTTAAACCTACTAACAACCAGTTGAATGTTGTTGTGTGTATTTCTTAGGCACAGCTTTAAACCTACTAACAAACAGTTGAATGTTGTTGTGTGTATTTCTTAGGCACAGCTTTAAACCTACTAACAACCAGTTGAATGTTGTGGTGTGTATTTCTTAGGCACAGCTTTAAACCTACTAACAACCAGTTGAATGTTGTGGTGTGTATTTCTTAGGCACAGCTTTAATGAAGAAACAGACCTTCTGACAACGCTGCTGAAGGGGGGACCCGCCTGAACAAGTATGGGGTCGCCATGGAAACCACTTCTCCTGCTGTCCGTCATCAGTGGCCTTTCAGGTACTGTAGTAGGAGATACCCACAATGCAACGCTCTGAGATAAGCTGAAGGTGTGCCGCTGTTACAGTAGCTGCTCTGTTTGTCTGGGTGCGATGGTACTGATTCCAACAGCCATTCATACCAATAATAACAACATGTTCACGTTATCTACCTGTTTAAAAATATATACAGTTGAAGTCGGAAGTTTACATACACCTTAGCCAAATACATTTAAACTCCGTTTTTCACAATTCCGGACATTTAATCCTAGTAAAAATTCTCTGTCTTAGGTCAGTTAGGATCACCACTTTATTTTAAGAATCTGAAATGTCAGAATAATAGTAGAGAGAATGATTTATTTCAGCTTTTATTTCTTTCATCACATTCCCAGTGGGTCAGAAGTTTACATACACTCAATTAGTATTTGGTAGCATTGCCTTTAAAATGTTTAACTTGGGTCAAACATATCAGGTAGCCTTCCACAAGCTTCCCACAATAATTTGGGTGAATTTGGGCCCATTCCTCCTGACAGAGCTTTTGTAACTGAGTCAGGTGTAGAGGCCTCCTTGCTCGCATACGCTTTTTCAGTTCTGCCCACAAATTTTCTATGGGATTGAGGTCAGGGCTTTGTGATGGCCACTCCAATACCTTGACTTTGTTGTCCTTAAGCCATTTTGCCACAACTTTGGAAGTATGCCTGTGGTCATTGTACATTTGGAAGACCCATTTGCGACCAAGCTTTAACTTCCTGACTGATGTCTTGAGATGTTGCTTCAATATATCCACATAATTTTCCTGCCTCATGATGCCATCTATTTTGTGAAGTGCATCAGTCCCTCCTGCAGCAAAGCACCCCAACACATGATGCTGCCCACCCCGTGCTTCACAGTGGGGATGGTGTTCTTCGGCTTGCAAGCATCTCTCTTTTTCCTCCAAACATAACAATGGTCATTATGGCCAAACAGTTCTATTTCTGTTTCATCAGACCAGGGGACATTTCTCCAAAAAGTATGATCGTTGCCCCAATGTGCAGTTGCAAACCGTATTCTGGCTTTTGTATGGCGGTTTTGGAGCAGTGGCTTCTTCCTTGCTGAGCGGCCTTTCAGGTTATGTCGATATAGGACTCGTTTTACTGTGGATATAGATACTCTGTACCTGTTTCCTCCAGCGTCATCACAAGGTCCTTTGCTGTTGTTCTGGGATTGATTTGCACTTTTCACACCAAAGTACGTTCATTTCTAGGAGACAGAACGCGTCTCCTTCCTGAGCGGTTTGACGGTTGCGTGGTCCCATGGTGTTTAAACTTGCATACTATTGTTTATACAGATGAACGTGGTACCTTCAGGCGTTTGGAAATTGCTCCCAAGGATGAACCAGACTTGTCGAGGTCTACAATTTTTTTCTGAGGTCTTGGCTGATTTCTTTTGATTTTCCCATGATGTCAAGCTAAGAGGCACTGAGTTTGAAGATAACCCTTGAAATACATCCACAGGTACACCTCCAATTGACTCAAATGATGTCAATTAGCCTATCAGCAATTATGTCAATTAGCCTATCAGAAACTTCTAAAGCCATGAAATCATTTTTTGGAATTTTCCAAGCTGTTTAAAGGCACAGTCAACTTAGTGTATGTAAACTTCTAACCCACTGGAATTGTGATACAGTGAATTATAAGTGAAATAATCTGTCTGTAAACAATTGTTGGAAAAATTACTTGTGTCATGCACAAAGTAGATGTCCTAACCGACTTGCCAAAACTATAGTTTGTTAACAAGTTTGGTTGAAAAACGAGTTTTCAATGACTTCAACCTAAGTGTATGTAAACTTCCGACTTCGACTGTATTATTGTCTGCCATTTTGTTTGTGGGAGTTGAGTTTGTCTGAAGTAATCAGCATAGAGTGTAGAGTTGGCTGTCTGTGTCTGTGCCTGCCAGGTCTATAGGTGCATCTGTGTCTGTGCCTGCCAGGTCTACAGGTGCATAACAGGTGCATAGCAGGTGCCTCAGTGTCTGTGCCTGCCAGGTCTATAGGTACATAACAGGTGCCTCTGTGTCTGTGCCTGCCAGGTCTACAGGTGCATCTGTGTCTGTGCCTGCCAGGTCTACAGGTGCATAACAGGTGCCTCTGTGTCTGTGCCTGCCAGGTCTACAGGTACATAACAGGTGTCTCTGTGTCTGTGCCTGCCAGGTCTACAGGTGCATAACAGGTGCCTCTGTGTCTGTGCCTGCCAGGTCTACAGGTGCATAGCAGGTGCCTCTGTGTCTGTGCCTGCCTGGTCTACAGTTGCATAACAGGTGCCTCTGTGTCTGTGCCTGCCACGTCTACAGGTGCATAACAGGTGCCTCTGTGTCTGTGCCTGCCAGGTCTACAGTTGCATAACAGGTGCCTCTGTGTCTGTGCCTACCAGGTCTACAGGTGCATAACAGGTGCATCTGTGTCTGTGCCTGCCAGGTCCACAGGTTTATAACAGGTGCCTCTGTGCCTGTGCCTGCCAGGTCTATAGGTGCATAACAGGTGCCTCTGTGTCTGTGCCTGCCTGGTCTACAGGTGCATAACAGGTGCCTCTGTGTCTGTGCCTGCCAGGTCTACAGGTGCATAACAGGTGCATCTGTGTCTGTGCCTGCTAGGTCTACAGGTGCATAACAGGTGCCTCTGTGTCTGTGCCTGCCAGGTCTACAGTTGCATAACAGGTGCCTCTGTGTCTGTGCCTGCCAGGTCTACAGGTGCATAACATAATTTGTCTGAAGTGATACCGATAAGGGTATCCTTTGGATTGAGCTCTGTTCTCTTTGGCGATACAGGCTACGGGCTAGAGCCTCGCAGCTCAAATCTCACTATTGTCATTTCACAGAGAGAAAGCACCTTACTCACTGGACAATCAGACCTTGGTGACCCTTGTATGATAAGTCCTTGTGAGGGTCAGCTTTAGGAAATCTGGATCTATCCACAAGCTCACAACATGACTCCACAATCTATTACCTGCAGAGAACAGATCCAATGGGTCTTCTGCTTATCTTATGCCTGTGGAATGCCAATGGCTCCTTCCCAGAAACGCTATCAACACAGCGTCCATGTTTATCTTATGCCTGTGGAATGCCAATGGCTCCTTCCCAGAAACGCTATCAACACAGCGTCCATGTTTATGTTATGCCTGTGGAATGCCAATGGCTCCTTCCCAGAAACGCTATCAACACAGCGTCCATGTTTATCTTATGCCTGTGGAATGCCAATGGCTCCTTCCCAGAAACGCTATCAACACAGCGTCCATGTTTATCTTATGCCTGTGGAATGCCAATGGCTCCTTCCCAGAAACGCTATCAACACAGCGTCCATGTTTATCTTATGCCTGTGGAATGCCAATGGCTCCTTCCCAGAAACGCTATCAACACAGCGTCCATGTTTATCTTATGCCTGTGGAATGCCAATGGCTCCTTCCCAGAAACGCTATCAACACAGCGTCCATGTTTATCTTATGCCTGTGGAATGCCAATGGCTCCTTCCCAGAAACGCTATCAACACAGCGTCCATGTTTATGTTATGCCTGTGGAATGCCAATGGCTCCTTCCCAGAAACGCTATCAACACAGCGTCCATGTTTATCTTATGCCTGTGGAATGCCAATGGCTCCTTCCCAGAAACGCTATCAACACAGCGTCCATGTTTATGTTATGCCTGTGGAATGCCAATGGCTCCTTCCCAGAAACGCTATCAACACAGCGTCCATGTTTATCTTATGCCTGTGGAATGCCAATGGCTCCTTCCCAGAAACGCTATCAACACAGCGTCCATGTTTATGTTATGCATGGTAACATCGTCCATGTTTATGTTATGCATGGTAACATCACTCTTCCATGTTTATGTTATGCATGGTAACATCATCCATGTTTATGTTATGCATGGTAACATCATCCATGTTTATGTTATGCATGGTAACATCACTCTTCCATGTTTATGTTATGCATGGTAACATCGTCCATGTTTATGTTATGCATGGTAACATCGTCCATGTTTATGTTATGCATGGTAACATCGTCCATGTTTATGTTATGCATGGTAACATCACTCTTCCATGTTTATGTTATGCATGGTAACATCGTCCATGTTTATGTTATGCATGGTAACATCGTCCATGTTTATGTTATGCATGGTAACATCGTCCATGTTTATGTTATGCATGGTAACATCGTCCATGTTTATGTTATGCATGGTAACATCGCTGTTTTGTTACTCATAAACCTGTGGCAAGCTTAAACATGTAAACATGAAAACAAATAGCCAGAGACTAATATTTCAGATGACATGTTCAGTGTTCTGTACAGCCCAGTGGATCGGCTGCAGGGTGTTACTGATAGTGTTGTGACCTTACTGGTAACTCAAGTCAGGTTGACCTGGAGGGAGAACTCAGTGATTTCCGCTAGATAGGCCAGCTACAAAGTCAAAATTGTTTCTATCGTTAAAATGTTGGTCTTAAATTTAGTTTAGGGTTAGCAATGTGGTTAAGTTTGGGTTAAAACATCAGATTTTGTGACTTTGTGGCTGTGCCAGCGAGTGAACACTCTGCAGAGCTGCCTCCAGGACTGCTAACTGAAGTAGCTAGAGACACTCTGCAGAGCTGCCTCCAGGACTGATGACTGAAGTAGCTAGAGACACTCTGCAGAGCTGCCTCCAGGACTGATGACTGAAGTAGCTAGAGACACTCTGCAGAGCTGCCTCCAGGACTGATGACTGAAGTAGCTAGAGACACTCTGCAGAGCTGCCTCCAGGACTGATGACTGAAGTAGCTAGCCAGAAGTTTCTTTCTCTGACTGTTCAGGAGGAAAAATACATCTCTGTCTGGGAAGTAAATAATCTAACAATAGACTAGTTTCTTTGTCATTTCTGTTGTATAACAATGTGTTGCTGCTGCTGCTACTGCTGAAGTGGTGCTAGCTGCTCTGCTGCTGAGTCCGACCTTGCAACACAATAGCCCTGCAGATACCAGGCAGTATAAATACCTTAGTCCGTTGATACCTGCTACTGTAGAGAACCATGCTGGTGATACCTGCCACTGTAGAGAACCATGCTGGTGATACCTGCTACCTTAGAGAACCATGCTGGTGATACCTGCTACTGTAGAGAACCATGCTGGTGATACCTGCTACTGTAGAGAACCATGCTGGTGGTACCTGCTACTGTAGAGAACCATGCTGGTGATTCCTGCTACTGTAGAGAACCATGCTGGTGATACCTGCTACTGTAGAGAACCATGCTGGTGATACCTGCTACTGTAGAGAACCATGCTGTTGATTCCTGCTACTGTAGAGAACCATGCTGGTGATTCCTGCTACTGTAGAGAACCATGCTGGTGATACCTGCTACTGTAGAGAACCATGCTGGTGATACCTGCTACTGTAGAGAACCATGCTGGTGATACCTGCTACTGTAGAGAACCATGCTGGTGATACCTGTTACTGTAGAGAACCATGCTGGTGATACATGCTACTGTAGAGAACCATGCTGGTGATACCTGTTACTGTAGAGAACCATGCTGGTGATACATGCTACTGTAGAGAACCATGCTGGTGATTCCTGCTACTGGTGGTACCTGCTACTGTAGTGAACCATGCTGGTGGTACCTGCTACTGTAGAGAACCATGTTCGTGATACCTGCTACTGTAGAGAACCATGCTGGTGATACCTGCTACTGTAGAGAACCATGCTGGTGATACCTGCTACTGTAGAGAACCATGCTGGTGATACCTGCTACTGTAGAGAACCATGCTGGTGGTACCTGCTACTGTAGAGAACCATGCTGGTGATACCTGCTACTGTAGAGAACCATGCTGGTGGTACATGCTACTGTAGAGAACCATGTTCGTGATACCTGCTACTGTAGAGAACCATGCTAGTGGTACATGCTACTGTAGAGAACCATGCTGGTGGTACCTGCTACTGTAGAGAACCATGCTGGTGATACCTGCTACTGTAGAGAACCATGCTGGTGGTACCTGCTACTGTAGAGAACCATGCTCGTGATACCTACTACTGTAGAGAACCATGCTAGTGGTACATGCTACTGTAGAGAACCATGCTAGTGAGACCTGCTACTGTAGAGAACCATGCTGGTGATACCTGCTACTGTAGAGAACCATGCTGGTGGTACCTGCTACTGTAGAGAACCATGCTCGTGATACCTGCTACTGTAGAGAACCATGCTAGTGGTACATGCTACTATAGAGGACCATGATGGTGGTACATGCTACTGTAGAGAACCATGCTGGTGATACCTGTTACTGTAGAGAACCATGCTGGTGGTACCTGCTACTGTAGAGAACCATGCTGGTGGTACCTGCTACTGTAGAGAACCATGCTGGTGATACCTGCTACTGTAGAGAACCATGCTGGTGGTACCTGCTACTGTAGAGAACCATGCTGGTGGTACATGCTACTGTAGAGAACCATGCTGGTGATACCTGCTACTGGTGATTCCTGCTACTGTAGAGAACCATGCTGGTGATACCTGCTACTGTAGAGAACCATGCTGGTGGTACATGCTACTTTGGAGAACCATGCTGGTGGTACATGCTACTGTAGAGAACCATGCTGGTGATACCTGCTACTGTAGAGAACCATGCTGGTGATACCTGCTACTGTAGAGAACCATGCTGGTGATACCTGTTACTGTAGAGAACCATGCTGTTGATTCCTGCTACCGTAGAGAACCATGCTGGTGATACCTGCTACTCTAGAGAACCATGCTGGTGGTACATGCTACTTTAGAGAACCATGCTGGTGGTACCTGCTACTGTAGAGAACCATGCTGGTGGTACATGCTACTGTAGAGAACCATGCTGGTGATACCTGCTACTGTAGAGAACCATGCTGGTGGTACATGCTACTTTAGAGAACCATGCTGGTGGTACCTGCTACTGTAGAGAACCATGCTGGTGATACCTGCTACTGTAGAGAACCATGCTGGTGATACCTGTTACTGTAGAGAACCATGCTGGTGGTACCTGCTACTGTAGAGAACCATGCTGGTGGTACCTGCTACTGTAGAGAACCATGCTGGTGGTACCTGCTACTGTAGAGAACCATGCTGGTGGTACCTGCTACTATAGAGAACCATGTTGGTGATACCTGCTACTGTAGAGAACCATGCTGGTGATACCTGCTACTGTAGAGAACCATGCTGGTGATACCTGCTACTGTAGAGAACCATGCTGGTGATTCCTGCTACTGTAGAGAACCATGCTGGTGATACCTGCTACTGTAGAGAACCATGCTGGTGGTACCTGCTACTGTAGAGAACCATGCTGCTGATTCCTGCTACTGTAGAGAACCATGCTGTTGATACCTGCTGCTGTAGATAATAATAATCGTGATATTATTCTGCCAGGTAAGCATAGGCTACTTGTAGTTAGCATTTAATTGAGAAGGTTTTTGGGGAAGCCTTTCCATCTACCAGAAGACTGTTGTCTACAGTATCCTCATCTCTAACGGCTACACAAAGTGGTAGTGGAATTCTGTTTTAATGCCTGGTTTCTGTGAGGGCCCTAATTTGGACCAGAATGAGTCTCTCCACTACCTATTGTGCCTGCAGTGATGATTCACCGTCTTCATCGAATGTTTTCACATTTTACCTGCAGAAATTGCCAAAAAGCGTAGGCCTACCAGTCGATTATGCAAATTACGGAGCCAATTGAACAGCTCTCTCACCGATGCGATCCTGTAGCTGCTACCAGTGGCATAGCGCAGAATTTAGAACATAGAACAACGTTTAAAAAAGAATAGTTCTAGAACAGCAAATACTTGAATTGTTTAAACATATGTTGCAGAATTTATTATATTTATTCAGAATATTGACAAATAATATGATCTTAAGGGTGGTAGCTATCAGTGACGTAGTTGACAATCCCCTTACAGAGTTGACAATAGGTACTCAAAACAGATTTATTTTTGACTCTGTAAATACAAGTTCAATAGAAATATTTGTCAAATTTGGAAAATGATTGATTTGACAATCCCCTTGGCTTTCCCCTTATAAATTGACCTTCAATGTCAGCAACAAGATCTATTTTATCAAATATAAATATAAAGTTTTCCTGCTGGTCAGAATCATAAAACACGGGACGAGATGTTAAAACTGTCCATTGTGCCAATAGATGGTATGCACTCACATGAGATTTGCCGTGATGTTGACAGAGTGGCATGGGAGGTTTATTTCTTAGACTGGGTTATTAAGATGTCAATTTTGGGACACATCCTCAGTAGTGTGCCTTCGAATCAGTGGGTGTTTCGGCCTTTAATTACTAAACACCCTCATCGAAGGTGGCCAGCTAAAGGGTGATCAAGCCTTAGCTTGTGTCCCATGCCCAATTAAGATTTCCCACGGATGATCCTAACTTTCAAGAATCCCCCCTGTTTGTTTCTTTAGCGTTTAACAGTATAGTCATATGATTCATTGATTGATTGATTAATTTATTGATTAATTTAATTTAATTTATTTGGATATAGTAATTTAAAGATGGATAATAATAATGAAGTATTTAAAATAATGGCTGTGTCTCGTGGTATTTCAGTATCACCTTTTCCTTTCCTTCAGTCAAATTACATCGTGGCCTCATGGGTGGAATGTTATTAATATGTTACATAATTTCATAATTAATCAACTATTATTGAATTTCTTTTAACGCAGAAAATCCAGTGTTTCTATGTCAAACGTTTTTTTTTTGTTAATGAATATAAAGTGTAATATTGGGATGCAAACTCAAAATGTAATACATTTCAACTCTATATCTGACATGGTACATTCTTCTCTTTTTAAGTGTATTGTCACGGATCCTTCCGGTACCGTTGCTCATTCCGTGCCCCTAGAGGACGTAGACCTCCGAAACTGTGTCACTACACACACCTGGGGCCCATTTCCCACTGATTGTATTGGTATAAATGTGCCCTCCGGTTCACCATTGGGCTGTCGATTATTGTTCCAATGTCCATTGGTAGTGTGAGTACCTGTGCTGTGTTGTTTGGGCTTTCGTGCCGCGTGTATTGTGCAGATGATTACGGGTCTCGTCCCGTGTGGTATCATTGTGCTCTTGTGTATTCGAGGTACTCCTCGCTCTTTTTGTTTGGGTTTTAACCTGTGTGTTGTATACGTGTTTGTTTGGTCTTCGTCCCCGTGCCTTTACACGGCACGCTGTAATTTGGGAAAATAAAAAACCCTATTACGCATTCCTGTGCCTGTCTCCCGATCCCTTAATACCAACGTGACATGTATACTTTTGTTTCAAAGCCCACTACAGTAAAATGTTAAAGAACCCTTTCATTCAGTATTACAGTCTTACAGTCTTACAATCAGAACCTTTCATTGACTATTACAGTCTTATGTTCAGAACCTTTCATTGAGTATTACAGTCTTATGTTCAGAACCTTTCATTGAGTATTACAGTCTTACATTCAGAACCTTTCATTGAGTATTACAGTCTTACATTCAGAACCTTTCATTGAGTATTACAGTCTTACATTCAGAACCTTTCATTGAGTATTACAGTGTTACAGTCTAACATTCAGAACCTTTCATTGAGTATTACTGTCACGCACTGATCTGTTGCACCTGTCCTAGATATTGTCTCCACCCCCTCCAGGTGACTCTGATCTGTTTTTCCTGTCCTAGATATTGTCTCCACCCCCTCCAGGTGACTCTGATCTGTTTTTCCTGTCCTAGATATTGTCTCCACCCCCTCCAGGTGACTCTGATCTGTTTTTCCTGTCCTAGATATTGTCTCCACCCCCTCCAGGTGACTCTGATCTGTACCACCTGTCCTAGTTATTGTCTCCACCCCCTCCAGGTGACTCTGATCTGTTTCACCTGTCCTAGTTATTGTCTCCACCCCCTCCAGGTGACTCTGATCTGTTTCACCTGTCCTAGTTATTGTCTCCACCCCTTCCAGGTGACTCTGATCTGTTTAACCTGTCCTAGTTATTGTCTCCACCCCCTCCAGGTGACTCTGATCTGTACCACCTGTCCTAGTTATTGTCTCCACCCCCTCCAGGTGACTCTGATCTGTTTTACCTGTCCTAGTTATTGTCTCCACCCCCTCCAGGTGACTCTGATCTGTACCACCTGTCCTAGTTATTGTCTCCACCCCCTCCAGGTGACTCTGATCTGTTTCACCTGTCCTAGTTATTGTCTCCACCCCCTCCAGGTGACTCTGATCTGTTGCACCTGTCCTAGTTATTGTCTCCACCCCCTCCAGGTGACTCTGATCTGTTTCACCTGTCCTAGTTATTGTCTCCACCCCCTCCAGGTGACTCTGATCTGTTTCACCTGTCCTAGTTATTGTCTCCACCCCCTCCAGGTGACTCTGATCTGTTTTACCTGTCCTAGTTATTGTCTCCACCCCCTCCAGGTGACTCTGATCTGTTTCACCTGTCCTAGTTATTGTCTCCACCCCCTCCAGGTGACTCTGATCTGTTTAACCTGTCCTAGTTATTGTCTCCACCCCCTCCAGGTGACTCTGATCTGTACCACCTGTCCTAGTTATTGTCTCCACCCCCTCCAGGTGACTCTGATCTGTTTCACCTGTCCTAGTTATTGTCTCCACCCCCTCCAGGTGACTCTGATCTGTTTCACCTGTCCTAGTTATTGTCTCCACCCCCTCCAGGTGACTCTGATCTGTTTCACCTGTCCTAGTTATTGTCTCCACCCCCTCCAGGTGACTCTGATCTGTTTCACCTGTCCTAGTTATTGTCTCCACCCCCTCCAGGTGACTCTGATCTGTTTCACCTGTCCTAGTTATTGTCTCCACCCCCTCCAGGTGACTCTGATCTGTTGCACCTGTCCTAGTTATTGTCTCCACTCCCTCCAGGTGACTCTGATCTGTTTTACCTGTCCTAGTTATTGTCTCCACCCCCTCCAGGTGACTCTGATCTGTTTCACCTGTCCTAGTTATTGTCTCCACCCCCTCCAGGTGACACTGATCTGGTTTTACCTCTATTACAGATGTAGGATCTTCATTTGAAATAAATTCACTGAAAACCTTGACTAACATATTGTTTGTTATAACATACTGTTATATTAACTAACATACTGTTATATATTAACTAACATACTGTTATATTAACTAACATACTGTTATATTAACTAACATACTGTTATTTTAACAGTATTGCTCTTTTCATGTAGTAAATAGTCCAGCTAGCAAAATGACATTGGCAGAAAAGTGTGAAAGGACTAAATGTTCAGATTTTGTTGCTGCAGGATAGTTTTTCTCCGACAATACTGGTCCAAATTAGGATCCTGAACATGTATGATGTCATGAAGGAACACTAATGTAATTTCACTCTCTATGACTAGACATGCTACAGTAGTGGGATCTTTATTTGATCACCCTGTTGAGGAGAACTTTCCTTCAATGCAGGACATTTGAAATGTGTATTGTATTTAAGGAAAAATGTACCAACAAAAATGTCCATTAATTATAATCCACATATTAATTCACATTTCCTTGCTGCAGGATTATTTTGCTGCTGTAGCTGGTTCCATCTGAGACACTATATAGAGAATAGGGTTCCATTTGGAAAACAACCCTCAATTATTTGTTAAAACATCTTATAGGATCTTTAGCATTTAGTAGTTATTCATGGCGTGGTCCAGCTCTGAGCACTGCATACAAATATATATAACATCCCATTTCCCAATGACACTCGCATAGGAAACCATATTTCTGGTGCATGACTCCTTTGCCCTTGGTGAAAAAGATTTTATGCATCACACCACGTTGAAATACCTAATTAGTTATCCCTGGTGCACGGTGAATTACAATCTCACACTTCAAATTGCAAAAAAATCCCAAAACACAGCTCCCATAGTGATCTACAGTATAGTGGTGCTCCCATAGTGATCTACAGTATAGTGGTGCTCCCATAGTGATCTACAGTGTAGTGGTGCTCCCATAGTGATCTACAGTATAGTGGTGTAGTGGTGCTCCCATAGTGATCTACAGTGTAGTGGTGCTCCCATAGTGATCTACAGTATAGTGGTGCTCCCATAGTGATCTACAGTATAGTGGTGCTCCCATAGTGATCTACAGTATAGTGGTGCTCCCATAGTGATCTACATTGTAGTGGTGCTCCCATAGTGATCTACAGTATAGTGGTGCTCCCATAGTGATCTACATTGTAGTGGTCCTCCCATAGTGATCTACAGTATAGTGGTGTAGTGGTGCTCCCATAGTGCTCTACAGTATAGTGGTGCTTCCATAGTGATCTACAGTATAGTGGTGTAGTGGTGCTCCCATAGTGCTCTACAGTATAGTGGTGCTTCCATAGTGATCTACAGTATAGTGGTGCTCCCATAGTGATCTACATTGTAGTGGTGCTCCCATAGTGATCTACAGTATAGTGGTGTAGTGGTGCTCCCATAATGATCTACAGTATAGTGGTGCTCCCATAGTGATCTACATTGTAGTGGTGCTCCCATAGTGATCTACAGTATAGTGGTGCTCCCATAGTGATCTACAATATAGTGGTGCCCCCATAGTGATTTACAGTATAGGGGTGTAGTGGTGCTCCCATAGTGATCTACATTGTAGTGGTGCTCCCATAGTGATCTACAGTGTAGTGGTGTAGTGGTGCTCCCATAGTGATCTACAGTATAGTGATGTAGTGGTGCTCCCATAGTGATCTACAGTATAGTGGTGCTCCCATAGTGATCTACAGTATAGTGGTGTAGTGGTGCTCCCATAGTGCTCTACAGTATAGTGGTGCTCCCATAGTGATCTACACTATAGTGGTGCTCCCATAGTGATCCACAGTATAGTGGTGCTCCCATGGTGATCTACAGTATAGTGGTGTAGTGGTGCTCCCATAGTGCTCTACAGTATAGTGGTGTAGTGGTGCTCCCATAGTGCTCTACAGTATAGTGGTGCTCCCATAGTGATCTACAATATAGTGGTGCTCCCATAGTGATCTACAGTATAGTGGTGCTCCCATAGTGATCTACAGTATAGTGGTGCTCCCATAGTGATCTACAGTATAGTGGTGCTCCCATAGTGATCTACAGTGTAGTGGTGCTCCCATAGTGATCTACAGTATAGTGGTGCTCCCATAGTGGTCTACAGTGTAGTGGTGCTCCCATAGTGATCTACAGTATAGTGGTGTAGTGGTGCTCCCATAGTGATCTACAGTATAGTGGTGTAGTGGTGCTCCCATAGTGATCTACAGTATAGTGGTGATCCCATGGTGATCTACAGTATAGTGGTGCTCCCATGGTGATCTACAGTATAGTGGTGTAGTGGTGCTCCCATAGTGATCTACAGTATAGTGGTGTAGTGGTGCTCCCATAGTGATCTACAGTATAGTGGTGCTCCCATGGTGATCTACAGTATAGTGGTGCTCCCATAGTGATCTACAGTATAGTGGTGTAGTGGTGCTCCCATAGTGATCTACAGTATAGTGGTGCTCCCATAGTGATCTACAGTATAGTGGTGTAGTGGTGCTCCCATAGTGATCTACAGTATAGTGGTGCTCCCATAGTGATCTACAGTATAGTGGTGTAGTGGTGCTCCCATAGTGATCTACAGTATAGTGGTGTAGTGGTGCTCCCATAGTGATTTACAGTATAGTGGTGTAGTGGTGCTCCCATGGTGATCTACAGTATAGTGGTGTAGTGGTGCTCCCATAGTGCTCTACAGTGTAGTGGTGCTGACAGAGAGACAGACACCTGGCTGTATAGTAGTTTAAAATAAACAAGCTGTGCTGGGTCTGTCAGCTGAGATCAACAAAGGCACCAGGAATGGATAGCTCAGATCAAAAATCAATGGAGAGAAATACTCAGCAAAAACAAATTAACTGTACTAGCCACTCAGGGAGGGCCTCTGGAAAGTTGGTAAACTAGCAGAACATGTTGTACAGAATGGCAGAGAGAGATAGAGGAGAGAGAGGAGAGAGAGGAGAGAGAGGAGATAGAGGAGAGAGAGAGAGAGATAGAGGAGATAGATTTGTACATTGTTACAACACTGTATATATATAATATGACATTTGTCATGTCTTTATTGTTTTGAAACTTATGTATGTGTAATGTTTACTGTTAATTTTTATTGTTTATTTCACTTTTGTATAATATCTACCTCACTTGCTTTGGCAATGTTAACACATGTTTCCCATGCCAATAAAGCCCCTTGAATTGAAATTGAATTGAATAGAGGAGATAGAGGAGAGAGAGGAGAGAGAGGCGATAGAGGAGAGAGAGAGAGAGAGGAGAGAGAGAGATAGAGGAGATAGAGGAGTGAGAGGAGAGAGAGGAGAGAGAGAGAGATAGAGGAGAGAGAGGAGATAGAGAGAGATATAGGAGATAGAGGAGTGAGAGGAGAGAGAGGAGAGAGAGAGAGATAGAGGAGAGAGAGGAGATAGAGAGAGAGATAGAGGAGATAGAGGAGAGAGAGAGAGAGGAGAGAGAGAGAGATAGAGGAGATAGAGGAGTGAGAGGAGAGAGAGGAGAGAGAGAGAGATAGAGGAGAGAGAGGAGAGAGAGGAGAGAGAGGAGATAGAGAGAGAGATAGAGGAGATAGAGGAGAGAGAGAGAGAGAGGAGATAGAGAGAGATAGAGGAGATAGAGGAGTGAGAGGAGAGAGAGGAGAGAGAGAGAGAGAGAGGAGAGAGAGGAGATAGAGAGAGAGATAGAGGAGATAGAGGAGAGAGAGAGAGAGAGAGAGAGAGAGAGAGGAGAGAGAGGAGAGAGAGGAGTGAGAGGAGAGAGAGGAGAGAGATGAGATAGAGGAGAGAGAGGAGAGAGAGGAGAGAGAGGAGATAGAGAGAGAGATAGAGGAGAGAGAGAGAGATAGAGGAGATAGAGGAGTGAGAGGAGAGAGAGGAGAGAGAGAGATATAGAGGAGAGAGAGGAGAGAGAGGAGAGAGAGGAGAGAGAGGAGATAGAGGAGAGAGAGGAGAGAGAGGAGAGAGAGGAGAGAGAGGAGTGAGAGGAGAGAGAGGAGATAGAGGAGAGAGAGGAGAGAGAGGAGAGAGAGGAGAGAGAGGAGATAGAGAGAGAGATAGAGGAGATAGAGGAGAGAGAGAGAGAGAGGAGAGAGAGAGAGAGAGAGGAGATAGAGGAGAGAGAGGAGAGAGATGAGATAGAGGAGATAGAGGAGAGAGAGGAGATAGAGGAGACAGGTCAGTATTCTACAGGAGACAGAGTCTACTGCTTCCATTACGTTGACATCGTAGGAACATTGAGTTTTAGGCCCAACGGTTCAGTTTTAAACGTGTGACCCAAATAAGATGTTACCACATACAGTATGGGTCCTATTTCTGTGTGACTAGACGGACAATATGTATATTATCAACATGTCTACATGTTCTGTTCTGACTCAACGTTGCAGACAATGTTGGATTCGTTGATCAAAAGCTTTCAGAAGAAAAAACTGTAAAATGGCTTTTTATCATATGGACTTGGCAGCAGGTAGTACCGTGGAGGTTTAATCCTGTGCTCTTTCCCTCACTTTTCCTCTCTCGTTCCTCTCTCTCTTCCTTTCTGTCTTACTCTCTCTCCGTGGCTCCTCAGCTCCCACTGTAATTACCCACAGTACGAGAACAGATCAGAGAGGACAGAATGTAAGAGCGTTGGAAAAAAGCCTAAAGCATCATTTCAAAGGAATCTAATGCATGTCTGGAAGTAGTGATATAATTAGTTGGATCCCAGACACATTTAGGGGTAATTTAGACCCTGAATTGGTGTTTGTTTTCTCAATGTTCCCCTGTGGAAACTAAAGGGAAACCCCCAACCAAGGGGTAAAACGAGTTAATTTGATAGTAACATACACTACATATACACTACATGACCAACAGTATGTGGATACATGCTCACTGTACATCTCATTCCAAAATCATGGGCATTAACATGGAGTTGGTCCCCCACTTTGTTGTAATAACAGCCTCCACTAATCTGGGAAGAATTTCCACTAGATGTTGGAACATTGCTGAGGGGCCTTGCTTCCATTCAGCCACAAGAGTATTTGTGAGGTCAGGCACTCGATTAGGCCTGGCTCGCAGTCGGCGTTCCAATTCAGGTCAGGGCTCTGGGCAGGCCAGTCAAGTTCTTCCACACCGATCTCGACAAACCATTTCTGTATGGACCTTGCTTTGTGCACGGGGGCATTGTCATGCCCACAAACTGTTGTCACAAAGTTGGAAGCACAGAATAGTCTAGAATGTCATTGTATGCTGTAGCGTTAAAATTTCCTTTCACTGGAACTAAGGGGCCCGAACAATGAAAAACAGCCCCAGATCATTATTCCTCCTCCATCAAACTTTACTGCTGGCACTATGCATTTGGGCAGGTAGCGTTCTCCTGGCATCCACCAAACCCAGAATTGTCCGTTGAACTGCCAGATGGTGAAGCGTGATTCATCACTCCAGAGAACGCGTTTCCACTGCTCCAGAGTCCAATGGCCGTGAGCTTTACACCACTCTAGCCAACACTTGTCATTGCACGTGGTAATCTTAGGCTTGTGTGCGATCTGTTCGGCCATGGAAACCATTTCATGAAGCTCCTGACAAACAGTTATTGCGCTGATGTTGCTTCCAGAGGCAGTTTGGAACTCGGTAGTGAGTGTTACAAACGAGGACAGACTATTTTTACGCACTACACGCTTCAGCACTTGGCGGTCCCGTTCTGTGAGCTTGTGGGGCCTACCACTTGGCGGTCCCGTTCTGTGAGGTTATGGGGCCTACCACTTGGCGGTCCCGTTCTGTGAGCTTGTGGGGCCTACCACTTGGCGGTCCCGTTCTGTGAGCTTGTGGGGCCTACCACTTGGCGGTCCCGTTCTGTGAGCTTGTGGGGCCTACCACTTAGCGGTCCCGTTCTGTGAGCTTGTGGGGCCTACCACTTAGCGGTCCCGTTCTGTGAGCTTGTGGGGCCTACCACTTAGCGGTCCCGTTCTGTGAGCTTGTGGGGCCTACCACTTAGCGGTCCCGTTCTGTGAGCTTGTGGGGCCTACCACTTAGCGGTCCCGTTCTGTGAGCTTGTGGGGCCTACCACTTAGCGGTCCCGTTCTGTGAGCTTGTGGGGCCTACCACTTAGCGGTCCCGTTCTGTGAGCTTGTGGGGCCTACCACTTAGCGGTCCCGTTCTGTGAGCTTGTGGGGCCTACCACTTGGCTTTTTTGGTTACTACATGGTTTTATGTGTGTTATTTTATAGTTTTGATGTTTTCACTATTATTCTACAATGTAGAAATAGTATACATTTAAAAAAACAAAACAGGAATGAGTAGCTGTGTCCAAACCTTTGACTGGTACTGTAAATTGAGAAGATTAGCCTGAGAACAAATTTAGTCATTATGTTTCACAGCACACTTATATTTTGGTTCAATGGTTGTGTATTGAAAGATGTCTACAAAGATGTGCACAATGAAAGGTTCTGCATGTTAGATTGTAAGACTGTAATACTCAGTGAAAGACTCTGAATGTAAGACTGTAATACTCAGTGAAATACTCTGAATGTAAGACTGTAATACTCAGTAAAATACTCTGAATGTAAGACTGTAATACTCAGTGAAAGACTCTGAATGTAAGACTGTAATACTCAGTAAAAGACTCTGAATGTAAGACTGTAATTATCAAGGCACAAGGCGAGACCCAGATGCAGACACAGGAGGCAGATGGTTGGAGTCTTACAATGTTTATTAATCCAAAGGGGTAGGCAAGAGAATGGCCGTGGACAGGCAAAAAGGTCACAGCGATCTGGAGTATGACGCGTTAAACTATTGGATTTGAAATACATAGTAATATGTACAGAAGGACAGAGAGTGTCAGAGATGTAGCCTGGGTACAGTCCTACATGTGTACTGCTACAGCAACCTCAGCTCATAGACAAGGACACAGAGGGAGTCCCAAATGGCACCCTTTGTCCCTGGGCTCTGGTCAACAGTAGTGCAGTAAGTAGGGAATAGGATGCCATTTGTGATTGCAGACAGCTTGTCTGCCCTGCACAGTGCGCACTTTCCTTGTCCTTTCAGTGTGCCAAAACGGAATGACGAATATGCAATTGCTTCTAATATTATTGTTGCATTTGCAAAAGGTTGAAGTGAACCTCATTTGGTGCGAGCGAAATTCCCCACAGTGCACTAAGGATCAAGGAAAAGTCCTGGTTTAGTAGGACGTCAGCTCTGCTCTGAATGGAGGGGCGTGCGAGGAGGGGGATAGGGGTGTTATTTCATATGATATATAGATAGTTCTGTCTGTAATGATATGCCAGTGAATAAATGGTCTCAAGGATAACCAGCTTCTGTCAATATAATCTCCCAGTGAAGGTGTTCATTAATCTTACCAAGCTATGGCTAATCATGTCCATCTACTTGAGCCCCCGTGAACGTCTCACCTGCTTAAGTTATCCTAATTAATGTTTCACACTGAAGTCCACAGCCAGCCAGCAGGCAGCTAGGCAGTTAGACAGGCAGGTAGTCAGGCAGGTAGACAGGCAGGCAGTTAGACAGGCAGGTAGTCAGGCAGGTAGACAGGCAGGTAGACAGGCAGGCAGCTAGGCAGGTAGACAGGCAGGTAGACAGGCAGGTAGCCAGGCAGTTAGACACACAGTTAGACAGGCAGGTAGTCAGGCAGGTAGACAGGCAGGTAGACAGGCAGTTAGACCGGCAGTTAGACAGGCAGGTAGACAGGCAGTTAGACAGGCAGTTAGACAGGCAGGTAGTCAGACAGTTAGTCAGGCAGGTAGACATGCAGTTAGACAGACAGTTAGTCAGGCAGGTAGACATGCAGTTAGACAGGCAGGTAGACAGGCAGTTAGACAGGCAGTTAGTCTGGCAGGTAGACAGGTAGGTAGACAAGCAGTTAGACAGGCAGGTAGACAGGCAGGTAGTCAGGCAGTTAGACAGGCATTTAGACAGGCAGGTAGACAGGCAGTTAGACAGGCAGTTAGTCAGGCAGGTAGACAGGCAGTTAGACAGGTAGGTAGACAGGCAGTTAGACAGGCAGGTAGTCAGACAGTTAGACAGGCAGTTAGACAGGCAGGTAGTCAGACAGTTAGACAGGCAGTTAGACAGGCAGGTAGTCAGACAGGTAGACAGGCAGGTAGTCAGGCAGTTAGACAGGCAGGTAGACAGGCAGGTAGACAGGCAGGTAGACAGGCAGGTAGGTAGACAGGCAGGTAGACAGGCAGGCAGGTAGACAGGCAGTTAGACAGGCAGGCAGGTAGACAGGCAGGTAGACAGGCAGGCAGGTAGACAGGCAGGTAGTCAGGCAGGCAGGTAGACAGGCAGGCAGGTAGACAGGCAGGTAGACAGGCAGGCAGGTAGACAGGCAGGTAGACAGGCAGGCAGGTAGACAGGCAGGCAGGTAGACAGGCAGGCAGGTAGACAGGCAGGCAGGTAGACAGGCAGGTAGACAGGCAGGTAGACATGCAGGCAGGTAGACAGGCAGGCAGGTAGACAGGCAGGCAGGTAGACAGGCAGGTAGACAGGCAGGCAGGTAGACATGCAGTTAGACAGGCAGGTAGACAGGCAGTTAGACAGGCAGTTAGTCTGGCAGGTAGACAGGTAGGTAGACAAGCAGTTAGACAGGCAGGTAGACAGGCAGGTAGTCAGGCAGTTAGACAGGCATTTAGACAGGCAGGTAGACAGGCAGTTAGACAGGCAGTTAGTCAGGCAGGTAGACAGGCAGTTAGACAGGTAGGTAGACAGGCAGTTAGACAGGCAGGTAGTCAGACAGTTAGACAGGCAGTTAGACAGGCAGGTAGTCAGACAGTTAGACAGGCAGTTAGACAGGCAGGTAGTCAGACAGGTAGACAGGCAGGTAGTCAGGCAGTTAGACAGGCAGGTAGACAGGCAGGTAGACAGGCAGGTAGACAGGCAGGTAGGTAGACAGGCAGGTAGACAGGCAGGCAGGTAGACAGGCAGTTAGACAGGCAGGCAGGTAGACAGGCAGGTAGACAGGCAGGCAGGTAGACAGGCAGGTAGTCAGGCAGGCAGGTAGACAGGCAGGCAGGTAGACAGGCAGGTAGACAGGCAGGCAGGTAGACAGGCAGGTAGACAGGCAGGCAGGTAGACAGGCAGGCAGGTAGACAGGCAGGTAGACAGGCAGGTAGACATGCAGGCAGGTAGACAGGCAGGCAGGTAGACAGGCAGGCAGGTAGACAGGCAGGTAGACAGGCAGGCAGGTAGACAGGCAGGTAGACAGGCAGGCCACAATTCATTAATTGCCTCTGTGTTTCCGATCCGATCCGCCAACCATTTATGCTAGGGGCCATTTCAGACCCTGTTACATAAACTACAGAGTCCTCATCCATTACATAAACTACAGAGTCCTCGTCCGTTACATAAACTACAGAGTCCTCGTCCGTTACATAAACTACAGAGTCCTCGTCCGTTACATAAACTACAGAGTCCTCGTCCGTTACATAAACTACAGAGTCCTCGTCCGTTACATAAACTACAGGGTCCTCGTCCGTTACATAAACTACAGAGTCCTCGTCCGTTACATAAACTACAGAGTCCTCGTCCGTTACATAAACTACAGGGTCCTCGTCCGTTACATAAACTACAGGGTCCTCGTCCGTTACATAAACTACAGAGTCCTCGTCCGTTACATAAACTACAGAGTCCTCGTCCGTTACATAAACTACAGAGTCCTCGTCCGTTACATAAACTACAGAGTCCTCGTCCGTTACATAAACTACAGAGTCCTCGTCCGTTACATAAACTACAGAGTCCTCGTCCGTTACATAAACTACAGAGTCCTCATCCGTTACATAAACTACAGAGTCCTCATCCGTTACATAAACTACAGAGTCCTCGTCCGTTACATAAACTACAGAGTCCTCGTCCATTATATAAACTACAGAGTCCTCATCCATTATATAAACTACAGAGTCCTCGTCCGTTACATAAACTACAGGGTCCTCGTCCGTTACATACACTACAGAGAGTCCTCATCCATTATATAAACTACAGAGTCGTCATCCATTATATAAACTACAGAGTCCTCATCCATTATATAAACTAAAGGGTCCTCATCCATTACATAAACTACAGAGTCCTCATCCATTATATAAACTACAGAGTCGTCATCCATTATATAAACTACAGAGTCCTCATCCATTATATAAACTACAGAGTCCTCATCCGTAACATAAACTACAGAGTCCTCGTCCGTTACATAAACTACAGAGTCCTCGTCCGTTACATAAACTACTGAGAGTCCTCATCCATTATATAAACTACAGAGTCGTCATCCGTTACATAAACTACAGAGTCCTCGTCCGTTACATACACTACAGAGAGTCCTCATCCATTATATAAACTACAGAGTCGTCATCCATTATATAAACTACAGAGTCGTCATCCATTATATAAACTACAGAGTCCTCATCCATTATATAAACTACAGAGTCCTCATCCGTTACATAAACTACAGAGTCCTCATCCGTTACATAAACTACAGAGTCCTCGTCCGTTACATAAACTACAGAGTCCTCGTCCGTTACATAAACTACTGAGAGTCCTCATCCATTATATAAACTACAGAGTCCTCATCCATTACATAAAAGACATAGTCCTCATTCGTTACATAAACTACAGAGTCCTCATCCGTTACATAAACTACAGAGTCCTCATCCATTACATAAACTACAGAGAGTCCTCATCCATTATATAAACTACAGAGTCCTAATCCATTATATAAACTACAGAGTCCTCATCCATTACATAAACTACAGAGTCCTCATCCATTATATAAACTACAGAGTCCTCATCCATTATATAAACTACAGAGTCCTCATCCATTATATAAACTACAGAGTCCTCATCCATTATATAAACTACAGAGAGTCCTCATCCATTATATAAACTACAGAGTCCTCGTCCGTTACATAAACTACAGAGTCCTCATCCATTATATAAACTACAGAGAGTCCTCGTCCGTTACATAAACTACAGAGTCCTAATCCATTATATAAACTACAGAGTCCTAATCCATTATATAAACTACAGAGTCCTCACCCATTACATAAACTGTAGTAACGGCCCTACTTGATGTGTTCTCTGTCACCTGGAGCTGCATGGCAAATGGTCCATGAACACAAGGACATCACAATGCCAGAGAACTAGTCAGCCCTCCCCCTCTGAGGGGCCAACACGTTTCTCTCTGTTACAGTATCCAGAGGACTGACTACTGAATGTGTGATAGAATAATACTGTACTATGTCTGGCGCTGTCTATATGTACAGTGGGGAGAACAAGTATTTGATACACTGACGATTTTGCAGGTTTTCCTACTTACAAAGCATGTAGAGGTCTGTAATTTTTATCATAGGTACACTTCAACTGTGAGAGAAGGAATCTAAAACAAAAATCCAGAAAATCACATTGTATGATTTTTAAGTAATTAATTTGCATTTTATTGCATGACATAAGTATTTGATACATCAGAAAAGCAGAACTTAATATTTGGTACAGAAACCTTAGTTTGCAATTACAGAGATCATACGTTTCCTGTAGTTCTTGACCAGGTTTGCACACACTGCAGCAGGGATTTTGGCCCACTCCTCCATACAGACCTTCTCCAGATCCTTCAGGTTTCAGGGCTGTCGCTGGGCAATACATACTTTCAGCTCCCTCCAAAGATTTTCTATTGGGTTCAGGTCTGGAGACTGGCTAGGCCACTCCAGGGCCTTGAGATGCTTCTTACGGAGCCACTCCTTAGTTGCCCTGGCTGTGTGTTTCGGGTCGTTGTCATGCTGGAAGACCCAGCCACGACCCATCTTCAATGCTCTTACTGAGGGAAGGAGGTTGTTGGTCAAGATCTCGCGATACATGGCCCCATCCATCCTCCCCTCAATACGGTGCAGTCGTCCTGTCCCCTTTGCAGAAAAGCATCCCCAAAGAATGATGTTTCCACCTCCATGCTTCACGGTTGGGATGGTGTTCTTGGGGTTGTACTCATCCTTCTTCTTCCTCCAAACACGGCGAGTGGAGTTTAGACCAAAAAGCTCTATTTTTGTCTCATCAGACCACATGACCTTCTCCCATTCCTCCTCTGGATCATCCAGATGGTCATTGGCAAACTTCAGACGGGCCTGGACATGCGCTGGCTTGAGCAGGGGGACCTTGCGTGCGCTGCAGGATTTTAATCCATGACGGCGTAGTGTGTTACTAATGGTTTTCTTTGAGACTGTGGTCCCAGCTCTCTTCAGGTCATTGACCAGGTCCTGCCGTGTAGTTCTGGGCTGATCCCTCACATTCCTCATGATCATTGATGCCCCACGAGGTGAGATCTTGCATGGAGCCCCAGACCGAGGGTGATTGACCGTCATCTTGAACTTCTTCCATTTTCTAATAATTGTGCCAACAGTTGTTGCCTTCTCACCAAGCTGCTTGCCTATTGTCCTGTAGCCCATCCCAGCCTTGTACAGGTCTACAATTTATCCCTGATGTCCTTACACAGCTCTCTGGTCTTGGCCATTGTGGAGAGGTTGGAGTCTGTTTGATTGAGTGTGTGGACAGGTGTCTTTTATACAGGTAACGAGTTCAAACAGGTGCAGTTAATACAGGTAATGAGTGGAGAACAGGAGGGCTTCTTAAAGAAAAACTAACAGGTCTGTGAGAGCCGGAATTCTTACTGGTTGGTAGGTGATCAAATACTTATGTCATGCAATAAAATGCAAATTAATTACTTAAAAATCATACAATGTGATTTTCTGGATTTTTGTTTTAGATTCCGTCTCTCACAGTTGAAGTGTACCTATGATAAAAATGACAGACCTCTACATGCTTTGTAAGTAGGAAAACCTTCAAAATCGGCAGTGTATCAAATACTTGTTCTCCCCACTGTATGTATCCTATCTGTGTTTACTGGTATCTATACAGGGTGAACTCTAAATTACTCTGATAGGTTATATTGTCCTCTCAGGAATTATGTCTCATTTAGGTTGGTCCCATCCCTCACACAAGCATTTAGATGTTGTGACACCCTGTAGATATTGGACCTTGGTGGTCAGGTTACACTGTGAACTTGGTATTGTTTGATTGGTCAATGGTGGTTGGGGTTGGGTTGAAATGTTACATCTTCATATGTTAGACACTATAATGGAAGGTGTTCTCTGTCTTCTCCTGTGTCCAGTCTGAAGTAACTACTGATGTTATCATAGAGGTGATGTCATTTTATGTTATCCTAGAGGTGATGTGGTCTGGTGTCATAGAGGTGATGTGGTCTGGTGTCATAGAGGTGATGTGGTCTGATGTCATAGAGGTGATGTGGTCTGATGTCATAGAGGTGATGTGGTCTGATGTCATTGAGGTGATGTGGTCTGTTATCATAGAGGTGATGTGGTCTGATGTCATAGAGGTGATGTGGTCTGTTATCATAGAGGTGATGTGGTCTGATGTCATTGAGGTGATGTGGTCTGTTATCATATATGTGATGTGGTCTGATAATGTGGTCTGATATCATAGAGGTGATGTGGTCTGATGTCATAGAGGTGATGTGGTCTGATATCATAGAGGTGATGTGGTCTGATATCATAGAGGTGATGTGGTCTGATATCATAGAGGTGATGTGGTCTGATATCAAATAGGTGATGTGGTCTGATGTCATAGAGGTGATGTGGTCTGACATCATAGAGGTGATGTGGTCTGGTATCATAGAGGTGATGTGGTCTGATGTCATAGAGGTGATATGGTCTGTTATCATAGAGGTGATGTGGTCTGATATCATAGAGGTGATGTGGTCTGATGTCATAGAGGTGATGTGGTCTGATGTCATAGAGGTGATGTGGTCTGATATCATAGAGGTGATGTGGTCTGATGTCATAGAGGTGATATGGTCTGTTATCATAGAGGTGATGTGGTCTGATGTCATAGAGGTGATGTGGTCTGTTATCATAGAGGTGATGTGGTCTGATGTCATTGAGGTGATGTGGTCTGTTATCATATATGTGATGTGGTCTGATAATGTGGTCTGATATCATAGAGGTGATGTGGTCTGATGTCATAGAGGTGATATGGTCTGTTATCATAGAGGTGATGTGGTCTGATGTCATAGAGGTGATGTGGTCTGATATCATAGAGGTGATGTGGTCTGATGTCAAAGAGGTGATGTGGTCTGACGTCATAGAGGTGATGTGGTCTGATGTCATAGAGCTGATGTGGTCTGACATCATAGAGGTGATGTGGTCTGATGCCATAGAGGTGATGTGGTCTGATATCATAGAGGTGATGTGATCTGATAATGTGGTCTGATATCATAGAGGTGATGTGGTCTGATATCATAGAGGTGATGTGGTCTGATATCATAGAGGTGATGTGGTCTGATATCATAGAGGTGATGTGATCTGATGTCATAGAGGTGATGTGGTCTGATGTTATCATATATGTGATGTGGTCTGATATCATAGAGGTGATGTGGTCTGATAATGTGGTCTGTTATCATAGAGGTGATGTGGTCTGATATCATAGAGGTGATGTGGTCTGATATCATAGAGGTGATGTGATCTGATGTCATAGAGGTGATGTGGTCTGATATCATAGAGGTGATGTGGTCTGATATCATAGAGGTGATGTGGTCTGATATCATAGAGGTGATGTGGTCTGATATCATAGAGGTGATGTGGTCTGATTTCATAGAGGTGATGTTGTCTGATGTTATCATAGAGGTGATGTGGTCTGATGTCATAGAGATGATGTGGTCTGATATCATATAGGTGATGTGGTCTGATATCATAGGTGTGATGTGGTCTGATTTCATAGAGGTGATGTTGTCTGATGTTATCATAGAGGTGATGTGGTCTGGTATCATAGGTGTGATGTGGTCTGATGTCATAGAGGTGATGTGGTCTTTACTTTCCTTTGTATTAAATCTCTATCTTCCTGTAACACTGAATGTGCATCCCAAATGGCACCCTGTTCCCTAGTGCATAGGGCTCCGGGCAAAGGTAGTGCACTAAATAGGGAATAGGGTGCCATAGGGCTCCAGATAAAGGTAGTGCACTAAATAGGGAATAGGGTGCCATAGGGCTCCAGATAAAGGTAGTGCACTAAATAGGGAATAGGGTGCCATAGGGCTCCAGATAAAGGTAGTGCACTAAATAGGGAATAGGGTGCCATTTGGAACATAGCCTTAGTGTTGTTCTGTTTTCTACCTTGTGAAGAGATAGAGATTAGAGGCATCTGTGAGGGTCAGTGCCTTCATCAGATGGAGGTGACAGTTGACGAGAGCTTGAAGCCTGTCCACCCAACCAGTCACACTGACAAGAGACTTCTCCTCATAATAGGCTGTATTTATCAGGAGCGATCCCCACTGTGAACTCTCTATGTGACTGTCAGGATATATCCCCACTGTGAACTCTCTATGTGACTGTCAGGATATATCCCCACTGTGAATTCTCTATGTGACTGTCAGGATATATCCCCACTGTGAACTCTCTATGTGACTGTCAGGATATATATCCCCACTGTGAACTCTCTATGTGACTGTCAGGATATATATCCCCACTGTGAACTCTCTATGTGACTGTCAGGATATATATCCCCACTGTGAACTCTCTATGTGACTGTCAGGATATATATCCCCACTGTGAACTCTCAATGTGACTGTCAGGATATATCCCCACTGTGAACTCTCAATGTGACTTTTTTCAAAGAGACACACGCATTTATATTCTAGATGGGGAAACACACAGTACAACGGTAGGCCTGTAATTCAATGGTACAATGATAAGGTTGCATTTCAATATTACAATGGTAGGCCTATCTTTCAATGGTATAATGGTAGGCCTGTTTGTCAATGGTTCAATGGTAGGGTTGTATTTCAACAGTACAATGGTACAGCTGTATTTCTGCTCTTTTTTCTAATCCTGATCTTCTGTGAACCACTGTGTGAGTCTCATAGATATCACATTTATTTGTAAAGCCCTTCTTACATCAGCTGATGTCACAAAGTGCAGAAACCCAGCCTAAAACCCCAAACAGCAAGCAAAGCAGAGACAGCAAGGGCGGTTCGTTGCTCCAGTGCCTTTCCATTCACCTTCACACTCCTGGGCCAGACTACACTCAATCATAGGACCTACTGAAGAGATAAGTCTTCAATAAAGACTTAAAGGTTGAGACTGAGTCTGTGTCTCTCACATGGGTAGGCAGACTATTCCATTAAAATGGAGCTCTATAGGAGAAAGCTCTGCCTCCAGCTGTTTGCTTAGAAATTCTAGGGACAATTAGGAGGCCTGCATCTTGTGACCGTAGAGTACGTGTAGGTATGTACGGCAGGACCAAATCGGAAAGATAGGTAGGAGCAAGCCCATGTAATGCTTTGTAGTTTAGCAGTAAAACCTTGAAATCAGCCCTTGCCTTAACAGGAAGCCAGTGTATAGAGGCTAGCACTGGAGTAATATGATCAAATGTTTTGGGTTCTAGTCAAGCTTCTAGCAGCCGTGTTTAGCACTAACTGAAGTTTATTTAGTGCTTTATCCGGGTAGCCGGAAAGTAGAGCATTGCTGTAGTCTAATCTAGAAGTAAAAATCTTTGGACAGAAAGTTTCTGATTTTTGCAATGTTACGTAGATGGAAAAAAGCTGTAATTGAAAAAGTCTTCATATGTTCGTCAAAAGAGAGATCAGGTCCAGAGTAACGCCGAGGTCCTTCACAGTTTTATTTGAGACGACTGTACAACCATCAACCATTGTCAGATTCAACAGAAGATCTCTTTGTTTCTTGGGACCTAGAACAAGCATCTCTGTTTTGTCCAAGTTTAAAAGTAGAACATTTGCCGCCATCCACTTCCTTATGTCTGAAACACAGGCTTCCATGGAGGGCAATTTTGGGGCTTCACCATGTTTCATCAAAATGTACAGCTGTGTGTCATCCGCATAGCAGTGAAAGTTAACATTATGTTTCCGAAATACATCACCAAGAGGTAAAATATATAGTAAAAACAACAGTGGTCCTAAAACGGAGCCTTGAGGAACACCAACATTTACAGTTGATTTGTCAGAGGACAAAAAAAAAACAGAAAACAAACTGATATCTTTCCGACAGATACGATCTAAACCAGGCCAGAATTTGTCCGTGTAGACCAATTTGGGTTTCCAATCTCTCCAAAAGAATGTGGTGATCGATGGTATCAAAAGCAGAACTAAGGTCTAGGAGCACGAGGACAGATGCAGAGCCTCGGTCTGAGGCCATTAAAAGGTAATTTACCACCTTCACAAGTGCAGTCTCAGTGCTGTGATGGGGTCTAAAACTAGACTGAAGCATTTCATAAACATTGTTTGTCTTCAGGAAGGTAGTGAGTTTCTGCACAGCAGCTTTTTCTAAAATGTTTGAGAGGAATGGGAGATTCGATGTAGGCCGATAGTTTTTTATATTTTCTGGGTCAAGGTTTGGCTTTTTCAAGAGTGGCTTTATTACTGCCACTTTTAGTGAGTTCGTACACATCTGGTGGATAGAGAGCTGTTTATTATGTTCAACATAGGAGGGCCAAGCACAGGAAGCAGCTCTTTCAGTAGTTTAGTTGGAATAGGGTCCAGTATGTAGCTTGAAGGTTTAAAGGCCATGATTATTTTCATCAATGTGTCAGATATAATAGTATAATAGTAAAAAACTTGAGTGTCTCCCTTGATCCTAGGGCCTGGCAGAGTTGTGCAGACTCAGGACAACTGAGCTTTGGAGGAATATCCAGATATAAAGAGGAGTCCGTAATTAGCTTTCTAATGATCATGATCTTTTCGTCAAAGAAGTTATGAATTGATCACTGCTGAATTGAAAGCCATCCTCACTTGGGGAATGCTGCTGCTGCATTTGAGTTATCTTTGCGACAGTATCAACAATACATAGGATGATCGAGCAGCAGTGAGGGCTCTTCGATACTGCACGGTACTGTCTTTCCAAGCTAGTCGGAAGACTTCCAGTTTGGTGTAGCACCATTTCCGTTTCAATTTTCTGGAAGCTTGCTTCAGAGTTCGGCTGTTTTCTGTATACCAGGGAGCTAGTTTCTTATGACAAATGTTTTTTTGTTTTTAGGGGTGCGACTGCATCTAGGGTATTACGCAAGGCTAAATTGAGTTCCTCAGTTAGGTGGTTAAGTGATTTTTGTACTCTGACGTCCGTGGGTAGGTGGAGGGAGTCTGGAAGGGCATCTAGGATTCTTTGGGTTGTCTGAGAATTTAAAGCATGGCTTTTGATGATCCTTGGTTGGGGTCTGAGCAGATTATTTGTTGCGATTGCAAACGTAATAAAATGGTGGTCCAATAGTCCAGTATTATTAGGAAAAATATTAAGATCCACAACATTTATTCCACAGGGCAAAACTAGGTCCAGAGTATGACTGTGGCAGTGAGTAGGTCCAGAGACATGTTGGACAAAACCCACTGAGTCGATGATGGCTCCGAAAGCCTTTTGGAGTGGGTCTGTGGACTTTTCCATGTGAATATTAAAGTGACCAAAAATGTGAATATTATCTGCCATGACTACACGGTCCGATAGAAATTCAGGGAACTCAATGAGGAACACTGTATATGGCCCAGGAGGCCTGTAAACAGTAGCTATAAAAAGTGATTGGGTAGGCGGCATAGATTTCATGACTAGAAGCTCAAAAGACGAAAACATCATTTCTTTTGTAATTTGAAATTTGCTATAATAAATGTTAGCAACACCTCCGCCTTTGCGGGATGCACGGGGAATATGGTCACTAGTGTAACCAGGAGGTGAGGTCTCATTTAACACAGTAAATTCATCAGGCTTAAGCCATGTTTCAGTCTGGCCAATCACATCAAGATTATGATCAGTGATTAGTTATTTTACTGTAACTGCCTTGGAATTGAGGGATCTAACATTAAGTAGCCCTATTTTGAGATGTGAGGTATCACGATCTCTTTCAATAATGGCAGGAATGGAGGAGGTCTTTATTCCACTGAGATTGCTAAGGCGAACACCGCCATGTTTACTTTTGCCCAACCTAGATCAAGGCACAGACACGGTCTCAATGGGGATAGCTGAGCTGACTACACTGACTGTGCTAGTGGCAGACTCCACTAAGCTGGCAGGGTGGCTAAACGCCTGCTGCCTGTCCTGCACCCTATCTCATTGTGGAGCTAGAGGAGTTAGAGCCCTGTCTATGTTTGTAGATAAGATGAGAGCACCCCTCCAGCTAGGATGGAGTCCGTCACTCCTCAGCAGGCCAGGCTTGGTCCTGTTTGTGGGTGAGTCCCAGAAAGAGGGCCAATTATCTACAAATTCTATCTTTTGGGAAGGGCAGAAAACAGTTTTCAACCAGCGATTGAGTTGTGAGACTCTGCTGTAGAGCTCATCACTCCCCCTAACTGGGAGGGGGCCAGAGACTCTGCTGTAGAGCTCATCACTCCCCCTAACTGAGATGGGGCCAGAGACTCTGCTGTAGAGCTCATCACTCCCCCTAACTGGGAGGGGGCCAGAGACTCTGCTGTAGAGCTCATCACTCCCCCTAACTGGGAGGGGGCCAGAGACTCTACTGTAGAGCTCATCACTCCCCCTAACTGAGATGGGGCCAGAGACTCTGCTGTAGAGCTCATCACTCCCCCTAACTGGGAGGGGGCCAGAGACTCTGCTGTAGAGCTCATCACTCCCCCTAACTGGGAGGGGGCCAGAGACTCTGCTGTAGAGCTCATCACTCCCCCTAACTGAGATGGGGCCAGAGACTCTGCTGTAGAGCTCATCACTCCCCCTAACTGAGAGGGAGCCAGAGACTCTGCTGTAGAACTCATCACTCCCCCTAACTGAGATGGGGCCAGAGACTCTGCTGTAGAGCTCATCACTCCCCCTAACTGAGATGGGGCCAGAGACTCTGCTGTAGAGCTCATCACTCCCCCTAACTGGGAGGGGCCAGAGACTCTGCTGTAGAGCTCATCACTCCCCCTAACTGAGATGGGGCCAGAGACTCTGCTGTAGAGCTCATCACTCCCCCTAACTGGGAGGGTGCCAGAGACAATTACTCGATGCCGACATCTTTCTAGCTGATATACATGCTGAAGCTATGTTGCGCTTGGTGACCTCTGACTGTTTCATCCTAACATCGTTGGTGCCGACGTGGATAACAATATCTCTATACTCTCTACACTCGCCAGTTTTAGCTTTAGCCAGCACCATCTTCAGATTAGCCTTAACGTCGGTAGCCCTTCCCCCAGGTAAACAGTGTATGATCGCTGCATGAATCCTTTTAAGTCTAATACTGCGGGTAATGGAGTCGCCAATGACTAGGGTTTTCAATTTGTCAGAGCTAATGGTGGGAGGCTTTTGCATCTCAGACTCCGTAACGGGAGGAGTAGAGACCAGAGAAGGCTCGGCCTCTGACTCTGACTCTGACTCACTGCTTAATGGGGAGAACTGGTTGAAAGTTTCTGTCGGCTGAATGAGCGACACCGGTTGAGCATTCCTACAGCATTTCCCTCCAGAAGCCATGAGAAAGTTGTCCGGCTGCGGGGACTGTGCGAGGGGATTTATACTACTATCTGTACTTACTGGTGGCACAGACGCTGTTTCATCCTTTCCTACACTGAAATTACCCTGCCTAACGATTGCGTCTGAAGCTGGGCTTGCAGCACAGCTATCCTCGCCGTAAGGCGATCGTTCTCCTGTATATTATGAGTACAGTGACTGCAATTACAAGGCATCATGTTAATGTTAATGTTACTACTTAGCTTCGGCTGGTGGAGGTCCTGACAAACCACGTCCAGATAAAGCGTCCGGAGTGAAGAAGTCAAATGGAAAAAGTTGAGCGAGGGAAAAATTAAAAATATAAACTGTAATTAAAAAGTAAAAACTGTAAAGTTGGCAGGTAGCAAAGTAAGGTTAGCAACAAAACAATATGGATATTGCTCTTACACATGGAGGGCAAGGAGGGTTTAATATATTTATATCTACGTAGTACATGTCAATCTGGAATATAAAACATCCTGGATGTCCAACCACATACTCTACCCAGTTACTATCCATTATCTCTACCCAGTTACTATCCATTATCTCTACCCAGTTAATATCCATTATCTCTACACAGTTACTATCCATTATCTCTACACCGTTACTATCCATTATCTATACACACAGTTACTATCCATTATATCTTAGACAGTTACTATCCATTATCTCTACACAGTTAATATTCATTATCTCTACCCAGTTACTATCCATTATCTCTACACAGTTACTATCCATTATCTCTACATACAGTTACTATCCATTATTTCTATACACTGTTAACATCCATTACCTATATACACAAATACTATCCATTATCTATCTACACGGTTACTATACATTATCTATATACACAGTTACTATCCATTACCTATATACACAATTACTATCCATTATCGCTATGCAGTTACTATCCGTTATCTCTATACACAGTTACTATCCATTATATATCTACACAGTTACTATACATTATCTCAACACAGTTACTACCCCTTCTCTCTACACAGTTACTATCCATTACCTATATACACAATTACTATCCATTATCGCTATGCAGTTACTATCCGTTATCTCTATACACAGTTACTATCCATTATATATCTACACAGTTACTATACATTATCTCAACACAGTTACTACCCCTTATCTCTACACCGTTACTATCCATTATCTCTCTACACAGTTACTATCCATTATCTCTCTACACAGTTACTATCCATTATCTCTCTACACAGTTACTATCCATTATATATATATACAACGTTAGTATCCATTATATATATACACAGTTACTATCCATTATCTCTATACACAGTTAATATCCATTATCTATATACACAGTTATTATACATTATCTCTACACAGTTAATATCCATTATTTCCATACACAGTTAATATTCATTATATCTCTACACAGTCACTATACATTATCTATATACACAGTTACTATCCATTATCTCTATACACAGTTACTACCCATGATCTCTACACATTTACTATCCGTTATCTCTATACACAGTTACTATCCATTATCTATACACCAAGTTACTATCCATTATCTATATACACAGTTACTATCCATTATTTCTCTACACAGTTACAATACATTATCTATATACCCAGTTAATATCCATTATATATATACAGTTACTATCCATTACCTCTCTACACAGTTACTATACATGATCTCTACACAGTTAATATCCATTATCTATACACAGTTACTATCCATTATCTCTACGCAGTTACTATCCATTATATATCTACACAGTTACTATCCGTTATCTCTATACACAGTTACTATCCATTATCTCTATGCAGTTACTATCCATTATATCTCTACACAGTTACTATCCGTTATCTCTATACACAGTTACTATCCATTATCTCTACGCAGTTAATATCCATTATATCTCTACACAGTCACTACCCATTATCTCTACGCAGTTACTATCCATTATATCTCTACACAGTTACTATCTGTTATATCTGTACACAGTTACTATCCGTTATCTCTATACACAGTTACTATCCATTATCTCTACGCAGTTACTATCCATTATATCTCTACACAGTTACTATCCGTTATCTCTATACACAGTTAATATCCATTATCTATATACACAGTTATTATACATTATCTCTACACAGTTAATATCCATTATTTCCATACACAGTTAATATTCATTATATCTCTACACAGTCACTATACATTATCTATATACACAGTTACTATCCATTATCTCTATACACAGTTACTACCCATGATCTCTACACATTTACTATCCGTTATCTCTATACACAGTTACTATCCATTATCTATACACCAAGTTACTATCCATTATCTATATACACAGTTACTATCCATTATTTCTCTACACAGTTACAATACATTATATATATACCCAGTTAATATCCATTATATATATACAGTTACTATCCATTACCTCTCTACACAGTTACTATACATGATCTCTACACAGTTAATATCCATTATCTATACACAGTTACTATCCATTATCTCTACGCAGTTACTATCCATTATATATCTACACAGTTACTATCCGTTATCTCTATACACAGTTACTATCCATTATCTCTATGCAGTTACTATCTGTTATCTCTGTACACAGTTACTATCCGTTATCTCTATACACAGTTACTATCCATTATCTCTACGCAGTTACTATCCATTATATCTCTACACAGTTACTATCCATTATCTCTATACACAGTTACTATCCATTATCTCTACGCAGTTACTATCCGTTATCTCTACACAGTTACTATCCGTTATCTCTGTACACAGTTACTATACTAGTTGGCTCCTTTGCAAATATCAAACTCACTGCTTATCAACTGTCAAACTCCTCTTTAATATTTAATAGATTCTCCTTTCTTCATTATAGTTTCCTGGCGTATGAAATGCCCACTGCACGTTGATTAAGCCTTAATGCAATTATGAATAAGTAGAGTAATTGCCTACTTTACATGTTCAGATAGCGTAGTATTTTCTCTCCAGAGCAGACAGCTCCCCAAAGACCTGGGATTATTTTCAGTTTTGTTTTGGTCTTTTAACATACTTTATCACACACAGAGAGAAGTAAACACCCAGAAGCCCATGGGCTTTGATTAGACAATCTTATCATCCTTCATTTTTTTCTCTCAGTATCACTCATTCTTTGCAGCATACAGTATTTTTTCCCTGCAGGCAATACTTGTTTATTTTTATTCTAATTTTCTTTCAATTCTTGTCATTTACTTTAATTTATTTTCTTTTCCAGTTATACAAACATAATAGGATTTGTTTTTTATGAATGTGTCAAGACTGACGTTTTCAAATGAACTTGAATGTAAAAGTTATCGCGGTTCATTAATTAAATTGTCAAAAAAATCCTTGACTAAATTAACTAAAAAGGTTTCCTTTTCCAAATTTTTTTTTTTTTGCAAATCTCTTCTAGTGTGCCGTGATTTGTTGTCATTGTGTTGTTCATGTGAAGTGTGTTTGGGGTGAAGAGGCTTCCTGATACTGATGTGCTATGACAGCTCAGTCCAGGCAGAGCTTCACAACCTAATAGACAGTCTTTTGAATGTCTCACGTTAAAGAAAGTTGTTCTTGTTCTGTTATTTTACTCAATTTGGGCCTTTTTATATTTCAAATGACATTGATGTATGTGCAGTGAACATGAAGTGGAATTGGAGAAGGAGAAATTGGACTCTGGCAGAGAGAGGAGGGGGAATGTATGTGCTGTGCCCAAGAAATCATTTTAGAACGTCTCTTCTTGAAACCGTGCCGTTTTATTATGTTTAGCCGTCTGTCCTCATCCGTCCGTCTGTCCTCATCCGTCCGTCTGTCTTCATCCGTCCGTCTGTCCTCATCCGTCCGTCTGTCCTCATCCGTCCGTCTGTCTTCATCCGGCCGTCTGTCCTCATCCGTCCGTCTGTCCTCATCCGTCCGTCTGTCTTCATCCGTCCGTCTGTCCTCATCCGTCCGTCTGTCCTCATCCGTCCGTCTGTCCTCATCCGTCCGTCTGTCCTCATCCGTCTGTCCTCATCTGTCCGTCTGTCCTCATCCGTCCGTCTGTCCTCCCGTCTGTCCTCATCCGTCCGTCTGTCCTCATCCGTCTGTCCTCATCCGTCCGTCTGTCTGGGAAAGAAGTTCTCCTACAGCCGTCAGTCTCTGGCCTTCGTCCATTGTCAAGCCTTCCCCACAAACTTTTCAGTGCGGCAGACAGCAAGACATTTATTAAATAGTTATAATTGTTTAATGAGGCTGTGATAAATATCAGTCCTGAGACTATGGCTGTGTCTCAAATGGGCCCCGGTCAAAAGTAGTGCACTAAATAGGAGATGGGGTGCCAATGGAGATGCTGCCAATAAAAGCAAATCCACTAAATAGGAGATGGAGGGCCAATGGAGATGCTGCCTATGACAACAAATCCACTAAATAGGAGATGGAGGGCCAATGGAGATGCTGCCTATGACAACAAATCCACTAAATAGGAGATGGAGGGCCAATGGAGATGCTGCCTATGACAACAAATCCACTAAATAGGAGATGGGGTGCCAATGGAGATGCTGCCAATAAAAGCAAATCCACTAAATAGGAGATGGAGGGCCAATGGAGATGCTGCCTATGACAACAAATCCACTAAATAGGAGATGGAGGGCCAATGGAGATGCTGCCTATGACAACAAATCCACTAAATAGGAGATGGGGTGCCAATGGAGATGCTGCCAATAAAAGCAAATCCACTAAATAGGAGATGGAGGGCCAATGGAGATGCTGCCTATGACAACAAATCCACTAAATAGGAGATGGAGGGCCAATGGAGATGCTGCCTATGACAACAAATCCACTAAATAGGAGATGGGGTGCCATTGGAGATGCTGCCTATGAAAGGAAATCCACCTGTCCCACTTCACTAGTTGTTTGCCCTCCGTCATCTCAAGAAGCTGAAGTATAACCATATTGTGTTACATAACAGTGTCTCTGTTGTCGCATGCTCATTGTAACGTAACCATCAGTGTGCTTTAGTACGCTGAGGCTACAGAGCCTCCAGAAGGTATTCATGCCCCTTGACCTATTCCACATGTTTGTTGTGTTACAGCCTGAATTCAACGTGGATTAAATAGATTTTTCTCTCTCACCCATCTACATTTACATTTACATTTAAGTCATTTAGCAGACGCTCTTATCCAGAGCGACTTACAAATTGGTGCATTCACCTTATGATATCCAGTGGAACAACCACTTTACAATAGTGCATCTAACTCTTTTAAGGGGGGGGGGGGCTAGAAGGATTACTTTATCCTATCCTAGGTATTCCTTAAAGAGGTGGGGTTTCAGGTGTCTCCGGAAGGTGGTGATTGACTCCGCTGACCTGGCGTCGTGAGGGAGTTTGTTCCACCATTGGGGTGCCAGAGCAGCGAACAGTTTTGACTGGGCTGAGCGGGAACTGTACTTCCTCAGAGGTAGGGAGGCGAGCAGGCCAGAGGTGGATGAACGCAGTGCCCTTGTTTGGGTGTAGGGCCTGATCAGAGCCTGAAGGTACGGAGGTGCCGTTCCCCTCACAGCTCCGTAGGCAAGCACCATGGTCTTGTAGCGGATGCGAGCTTCAACTGGAAGCCAGTGGAGAGAGCGGAGGAGCGGGGTGACGTGAGAGAACTTGGGAAAGTTGAACACCAGACGGGCTGCGGCGTTCTGGATGAGTTGTAGGGGTTTAATGGCACAGGCAGGGAGCCCAGCCAACAGCGAGTTGCAGTAATCCAGACGGGAGATGACAAGTGCCTGGATTAGGACCTGCGCCGCTTCCTGTGTGAGGCAGGGTCGTACTCTGCGAATGTTGTAGAGCATGAACCTACAGGAACGGGTCACCGCCTTGATGTTAGTTGAGAACGACAGGGTGTTGTCCAGGATCACGCCAAGGTTCTTAGCACTCTGGGAGGAGGACACAATGGAGTTGTCAACCGTGATGGCGAGATCATGGAACGGGCAGTCCTTCCCCGGGAGGAAGAGCAGCTCCGTCTTGCCGAGGTTCAGCTTGAGGTGGTGATCCGTCATCCACACTGATATGTCTGCCAGACATGCAGAGATGCGATTCACCACCTGGTTATCAGAGGGGGGAAAGGAGAAGATTAATTGTGTGTCGTCTGCATAGCAATGATAGGAGAGACCATGTGAGGATATGACAGAGCCAAGTGACTTGGTGTATAGCGAGAATAGGAGAGGGCCTAGAACAGAGCCCTGGGGGACACCAGTGGTGAGAGCACGTGGTGCGGAGACAGATTCTCGCCACGCCACCTGGTAGGAGCGACCTGTCAGGTAGGACGCAATCCAAGCGTGGGCCGCGCCGGAGATGCCCAGCTCGGAGAGGGTGGAGAGGAGGATCTGATGGTTCACAGTATCAAAGGCAGCCGATAGGTCTAGAAGGATGAGAGCAGAGGAGAGAGAGTTAGCTTTAGCAGTGCGGAGCGCCTCCGTGACACAGAGAAGAGCAGTCTCAGTTGAATGACTAGTCTTGAAATCTACACGCAATAACCCATAATGACAAAGTGAAAACATGTTTTTATATTTTCTTTGCAAATTTATTGAACATGTAATACAGAAATATTTCATTTACAAAACTATTCACACCCCTGAGTCAATACATGTTTGAATCACCTTTGGCAGTGATTACAGCTGTGAGTCTTACTTGGAGGTACTGTATCTAAGAGCTCTGAGTCTTACCGGGAAGTACTGTATCTAAGAGCTCTGAGTCTTACTGGGATGTACTGTATCTAAGAGCTTTGCACACCTGGATTGTACAATATTTGCACATTATTCTTCGATCTCTGTCAAGTTGGTTGTTGATCAGTGTTAGCCAGCCATTATCAGGTCTTGCCATAGATTTCCATAATCAGCTCCAGGTTCTTGTCCTGCTGAAAGGTGAATTCATCTCCCAGTGTCTGGTGGAAAGCAGACTGAACCAGGTTTTCCTCTAGGATTTTGCCTGTGTTTTAGGTTCTTGTCCTGCTGAAAGGTGAATTCATCTCCCAGTGTCTGGTGGAAAGCAGACTGAACCAGGTTTTCCTCTAGGATTTGGCCTGTGTTTTAGGTTATTGTCCTGCTGAAAGGTGAATTCATCTCCCAGTGTCTGGTGGAAAGCAGACTGAACCAGGTTTTCCTCTAGGATTTGGCCTGTGTTTTAGGTTATTGTCCTGCTGAAAGGTGAATTCATCTCCCAGTGTCTGGTGGAAAGCAGACTGAACCAGGTTTTCCTCTAGGATTTGGCCTGTGTTTTAGGTTATTGTCCTGCTGAAAGGTGAATTCATCTCCCAGTGTCTGGTGGAAAGCAGACTGAACCAGGTTTTCCTCTATGATTTTGCCTGTGTTTTAGGTTATTGTCCTGCTGAAAGGTGAATTCATCTCCCAGTGTCTGGTGGAAAGCAGACTGAACCAGGTTTTCCTCTAAGATTATGCCTGTGTTTTAGGTTATTGTCCTGCTGAAAGGTGAATTCATCTCCCAGTGTCTGGTGGAAAGCAGACTGAACCAGGTTTTCCTCTAAGATTTTGCCTGTGTTTAGCGCAATTATTATTATTATTATTTATTTTTAAATAATCCCCAGTCCTTGTCGATGACAAGCATACCCATAACATGATGCAGCCACCACCATTCTTGAAAATATGAAGAGTGGTACTCATTGATGCGTTGTGTTGGATTTGCCCCAAACATAACATGTCACGTTCTTGATAATGGACGGACCAAGGCGCAGCGTGTGTAGAGTTCCACATCTTTATTACGGTGAGACTTCAAACAAAAAAACAATAAACCAACAACGAAAACGTGACATCAGTGGTGCAACAAGCACAAACACAAACACAATATCCCACAACCCAGGTGGGAACAATGGAGAACTTAAGTATGAGCCCCAATTAGAGACAACGATAATCAGCTGCCTCTAATTGGGAACCATACCAAGTTCACCAACATAGAAATAGGAAAACTAGAACACCCCCCTAGTCACGCCCTGACCTATAACACCATAGAGAACCAAGGGCTCTCTATGGTCAGGGCGTGACATAACACTTTGTATTCAGGACATGAAGTTCATTTCTTTGCCACATATTTTGCAGTATTACTTTAGTGCCTTGTTGCAAACAGGATGCATATTTTGTAATATTTTTATTATTTACAGGCTTCCTTCTTTTCACTCTGTCATTTAGGTTAGTATGGTGGAGTAACTACGATGTTGTTGATCCATCCTCAATTCTCTCCTATCACAGCCATTAAACTCTTTAACTGTTTTGAAGTCACCATTGGCCTCATGGTGAAATCCCTGAGTGGTTTCCTTCCTCTCCAGCAACTGAGTTAGGAAGGACACCTGTGTTTTGGTTGCGACTGGGTTTATTGACACCATCCAAAGTGTAATTAATAACTTCACCATGTTCAAAGGGATATTTAATGTCTGCTTTTTTATTTTAACCCATCTACCCTTCTTTTCAAGGTATTGAAAAACCTCCCTGGTCTTTGTGGTTGAATCTGTTTGAAATTCACTGCTTGACTGAGGGACCTTATAGATAATTGTATGTGTGTGGTACAGAGATGAGGTAGTAGTTCATAGTTACACTTTGACATTATTGGGTATTGTGTGTCGGACACAAAATCTCAATTTAATCAATTCTGAATTCAGGCTGTAACACAACAAAATGTGGAAAAAGTGAAGAGTTGTGTCACGGTCGTCATAATGAGGAGACCAAGGCGCAGCGTAGTAAGCGAACATAACTCTTTAATAAAAGAGAGAACACTGAACAGACTAAACAAAACAACAAAACGAACCGTAAAGCAATATGGCTAGTGCAGAACAGGCAACTACACATAGAATAACGACCCACAAAATACCCAAGGAATATGGCTACCTAAATATGGTCCTCAATCAGAGACAACGATAAACAGCTGCCACTGATTGAGATCCAATCTAGACAATCATAGACATATAAACACCTAGACATACACAAACCCCTAGACAATACAAAAACTAAACAAACCACCCTTGTCACACCCTGACCTAATCAAATAATAAAGAAAACAAAGATAACTAAGGTCAGGGCATGACAAGTTGTTTTACAATAGTTTTTAAAAAGTAATTGAATTGGCTGGACATGTTTCCAGGTAAAATGTGTCCCTGCTATTATACAGTATATAATTCACAGTGGGGATAGCTGCTGTTATTCTGCAGTATATAATTCACAGTGGTAATAGCTGCTGTTATACAGTATATAATTCACAGTGGGGATAGCTGCTGTTATTCTGCAGTATATAATTCACAGTGGGGATAGCTGCTGTTATACAGTATATAATTCACAGTGGGGATAGCTGCTGTTATACAGTATATAATTCACAGTGGTGATAGCTGCTGTTATTCTGCAGTATATAATTCACAGTGGTAATAGCTGCTGTTATACAGTATATAATTCACAGTGGGGATAGCTGCTGTTATACAGTATATAATTCACAGTGGTGATAGCTGCTGTTATTCTGCAGTATATAATTCACAGTGGTAATAGCTGCTGTTATACAGTATATAATTCACAGTGGTGATAGCTGCTGTTATTCTGCAGTATATAATTCACAGTGGTAATAGCTGCTGTTATACAGTATCTAATTCACAGTGGGGATAGCTGGTATTCTACAGTATATAATTCACAGTGGTGATAGCTGCTGTTATTCTGCAGTATATAATTCACAGTGTTAATAGCTGCTGTTATACAGTATCTAATTCACAGTGGTGATAGCTGCTGTTATACAGTATATAATTCACAGTGGTGATAGCTGTTATTCTGCAGTATTTAATTCACAGTGGTGATAGCTGCTGTTATACAGTATCTAATTCACAGTGGGGATAGCTGCTGTTATACAGTATATAATTCACAGTGGTGATAGCTGCTGTTATACAGTATCTAATTCACAGTGGGGATAGCTGCTGTTATACAGTATATAATTCACAGTGGTGATAGCTGCTGTTATACAGTATCTAATTCACAGTGGGGATAGCTGCTGTTATACAGTATATAATTCACAGTGGTGATAGCTGCTGTTATACAGTATCTAATTCACAGTGGGGATAGCTGCTGTTATACAGTATATAATTCACAGTGGTGATAGCTGCTGTTATACAGTATCTAATTCACAGTGGGGATAGCTGCTGTTATACAGTATATAATTCACAGTGGTGATAGCTGCTGTTATACAGTATCTAATTCACAGTGGTGATAGCTGCTGTTATACAGTATATGATTCACAGTGGTGATAGCTGTTATTCTGCAGTATTTAATTCACAGTGGTGATAGCTGTTATTCTGCAGTATATAATTCACAGTGGTGATAGCTGCTGTTATACAGTATATAATTCACAGTGGGGATAGCTGCTGTTATACAGTATATAATTCACAGTGGTGATAGCTGCTGTTATACAGTATATAATTCACAGTGGTGATAGCTGCTGTTATACAGTATATAATTCACAGTGGTGATAGCTGCTGTTATACAGCATCTAAACATATTGTTATGAGCTTCTGTAGAACATTTGAATTGCTGCACATTATTAGGTGAATATGCCATTTAAATGTAACTCAGTTCGTATTCCCTCCTTCCATTTCTTTGCAGACTTTGCTGTAGCAGTACGGCCGGTGTCATACGCAGCAGTGTTGAGAATGAAACCAGACATCTCCTCATCGCTGCTCAGTTCGTGGCCCCGGCCTCGACACCGATATGACCACGGCAGAGGGCTGGTGACTCCTGACTGGCCGGCATCGTTCTCCAACCATCACCTGTCTACCCTCAGTCTGCTCAGCTCTCAGGAGGAATACAGGAGCCAAGGTCAGTCAGTCAGTCAATCAGTCCTGGCTAATAGTCTACTCTACTTCCCAGCTAATGCCTAGCCAAGGCCTGCAGTGTTGTTGTGCCCCGTGTGATATGGGACCGACTGAAGGAGTGCACATTTACATCCACCAACATCTGATGCATTTCAGTCTGCTACTTTTCAAATAGTATTCTAAATCATTTAGACACTTTAGCTGTGCTTTATTGAGCTTGCCTGGCACTATGGAACACTGCTTTATTGAGCTTGCCTGGCACTATGGAACACTGCTTTATTGAGCTTGCCTGGCACTATGGAACACTGCTTTATTGAGCTTGCCTGGCACTATGGAACACTGCTTTATTGAGCTTGCCTGGCACTATGGAACACTGCTTTATTGAGCTTGCCTGGCACTATGGAACACTGCTTTATTGAGCTTGCCTGGCACTATGGAACACTGCTTTATTGAGCTTGCCTGGCACTATGGAACACTGCTTTATTGAGCTTGCCTGGCACTATGGAACACTGCTTTATTGAGCTTGCCTGGCACTATGGACCACTGCTTAATTGAGCTTGTCTGGCACTATGGAACTGCTTAATTGAGCTTGCCTGGCACTATGGAACACTGCTTTATTGAGCTTGCCTGGCACTATGGAAAACTGCTTTATTGAGCTTACCTGGCACTATAGAACACTGCTTTATTGAGCTTGCCTGGCACTATGGAACACTGCTTTATTGAGCTTGCCTGGCACTATGGAACACTGCTTTATTGAGCTTGCCTGGCACTATAGAACATTGCTTTATTGAGCTTGCCTGGCACTATGGAACACTGCTTAATTGAGCTTGCCTGGCACTGTGGAACAAAGTGTGTTCTTTATTGAGCTTGTCTGGCACTATGGAACAAAGTGTGATCTTTATTGAGCTTGCCTGGCACTGTGGAACAAAGTGTGATCTTTATTGAGCTTGCCTGGCACTGTGGAACAAAGTGTGATCATTATTGAGCTTGCCTGGCACTGTGGAACAAAGTGTGATCATTATTGAGCTTGCCTGGCACTGTGGAACAAAGTGTGATCTTTATTGAGTGTACCTGGCACTATGGAACAATGTCAGATAATCCTAGAAGACTAAACCCTTCACATCTGATCCATTGGCAAGTTCAAGAAAAAGCCTACAAGTATTTTAGTTATTTAAAATACTTGAAAAATAGGTTAAGATAAGGGAGGATCGATCTGGGTACATGTTTGGAGGCACAATGACAGACAGGACACAGACTCAAGATTAATAATAACCCTTTTTTGCAGTTTTCCCCAACTGACGGCGCCAATGTGGTTTATATTTGGCCCCCCTGGTCTTCTGAGCAAAAATATATATATCGATATTTCTTTGGTGTGTGGAATTTTCATTGTTGGACATAAAAGACTGTAAAAAACAGCAGGAAATCAGCTCCAAGTGATGTTCATTTAAGAAATCTGTTCCCATGTATTCCCACCCATAATACAGACACACAAAGTAATCACATACAAATGTAAGCAAGGTTTGAAATGATTGTGTTTTAGTCAACCATTATATCTGTTTAGGCTTCTTGCGGTCATTTTGCAGTCTATAAATTATTTGTAATTATGTTCCGGCCCACCGACCATCCGCTAAAAAACAAAATGTCTGAATCTAGTTGATGATCCCTGGTTTATTGTCTCAGACACATACAGCTTTATAGTGTAGTTGGCTGAATGGTGTTCTGAACTGATTCGTTCTGGCTCTGTGGCTCTGATTGGTTCTGTCACTGGCCCTGTGGCTCTGATTGGTTCTGTCACCGGCCCTGTGGCTCTGATTGGTTCTGTCACCGGCCCTGTGGCTCTGATTGGTTCTGTCACCGGCCCTGTGGCTCTGATTGGTTCTGTCACTGGCCCTGTGGCTCTGATTGGTTCTGGCACAGGGCCTGTGGCTCTGATTGGTTCTGTCACCGGCCCTGTGGCTCTGATTGGTTCTGGCACCGCCCCTGTGGCTCTGATTGGTTCTGGCACAGGGCCTGTGGCTCTGATTGGTTCTGGCACCGGCCCTGTGGCTCTGATTGGTTCTGGCACCGGCCCTGTGGCTCTGATTGGTTCTGGCACAGGGCCTGTGGCTCTGATTGGTTCTGTCACCGCCCCTGTGGCTCTGATTGGTTCTGTCACTGGCCCTGTGGCTCTGATTGGTTCTGGCACCGGCCCTGTGGCTCTGATTGGTTCTGTCACCGGCCCTGTGGCTCAGTAAACAGCAAAGTGCAGAAGTGATGAGAAACTATTACCGGAAGGCTCTACACACAAAGCAATGGAAACACTTGACCATTGAATTGTACATGAATAAAATCGAAGGAAAGAGTTAAAAGTAATAGCCATGTAATAACCGCTGTGAAAACGATTTCCCAGCTAATTACACTTAACAGCCATTATGAAGCTGTTTGGTGAAGAGGTGTAACTTATTCCTCATTCACACCACAACGATAGTTCAGAATGTATAATCCAGTTGTTGGGAGAAAAAGAGTCCATGGAAAAAGTACAGCTGGAACTGGAAAATGAGACTGACATCTGACCCCGGCCTTGGCCAGCTCACCTTTCTTATATACTGGGCCCGGCCTATCCTTGTAATTGGCCGAGGGCCAAGAAAGGCAGGGTCAGAGGTGATGATTGCCAGCCAAATGTCCCATGAGAGGTCAGAGGCGTGACCTGTAACTGAATACTTGGCACATTCAGAAAGTTTTCTACATACAATGACCATAATATATACAACCTCTGGTGAGTCGGTCTTGGTACTAGAGCTCCATCAGGGAGCTCCTGCTTCTGTCTCTGCCTGGCCTCCAGACAGCACGACCACGGCTGCTTCCTGCTTGGTTAGACCCCGGTTATGTCCCAAATGGCCTCCAGACAGCACGACCACGGCTGCTTCCTGCTTGGTTAGACCCTGGTTATGTCCCAAATGGCACCCTATTCTCTGCATAGTGCACTACTTTTGACCCGAGCTGCAGTGGTCAACTCCATCCTGTCCCAGATTTACCACAGCTGGAACAAACACATGGTTTCTGCAGTGGTCAACTCCATCCTGTCCCAGATTTACCACAGCTGGAACAAACACATGGTTTCTGCAGTGGTCAACTCCATCCTGTCCCAGATTTACCACAGCTGGAACAAACACATGGTTTCTGCAGTGGTCAACTCCATCCTGTCCCAGATTTACCACAGCTGGAACAAACACATGGTTTCTGCAGAGGTCAACTCCATCCTGTCCCAGATTTACCACAGCTGGAACAAACACATGGTTTCTGCAGTGGTCAACTCCATCCTGTCCCAGATTTACCACAGCTGGAACAAACACATGGTTTCTGCAGTGGTCAACTCCATCCTGTCCCAGATTTACCACAGCTGGAACAAACACATGGTTTCTGCAGTGGTCAACTCCATCCTGTCCCAGATTTACCACAGCTGGAACAAACACATGGTTTCTGCAGAGGTCAACTCCATCCTGTCCCAGATTTACCACAGCTGGAACAAACACATGGTTTCTGCAGTGGTCAACTCCATCCTGTCCCAGATTTACCACAGCTGGAACAAACACATGGTTTCTGCAGTGGTCAACTCCATCCTGTCCCAGATTTACCACAGCTGGAACAAACACATGGTTTCTGCAGAGGTCAACTCCATCCTGTCCCAGATTTACCACAGCTGGAACAAACACATGGTTTCTGCAGTGGTCAACTCCATCCTGTCCCAGATTTACCACAGCTGGAACAAACACATGGTTTCTGCAGTGGTCAACTCCATCCTGTCCCAGATTTACCACAGCTGGAACAAACACATGGTTTCTGCAGAGGTCAACTCCATCCTGTCCCAGATTTACCACAGCTGGAACAAACACATGGTTTCTGCAGTGGTCAACTCCATCCTGTCCCAGATTTACCACAGCTGGAACAAACACATGGTTTCTGCAGTGGTCAACTCCATCCTGTCCCAGATTTACCACAGCTGGAACAAACACATGGTTTCTGCAGAGGTCAACTCCATCCTGTCCCAGATTTACCACAGCTGGAACAAACACATGGTTTCTGCAGTAGTCAACTCCATCCTGTCCCAGATTTACCACAGCTGGAACAAACACATGGTTTCTGCAGTGGTCAACTCCATCCTGTCCCAGATTTACCACAGCTGGAACAAACACATGGTTTCTGCAGTGGTCAACTCCATCCTGTCCCAGATTTACCACAGCTGGAACAAACACATGGTTTCTGCAGAGGTCAACTCCATCCTGTCCCAGATTTACCACAGCTGGAACAAACACATGGTTTCTGCAGTGGTCAACTCCATCCTGTCCCAGATTTACCACAGCTGGAACAAACACATGGTTTCTGCAGAGGTCAACTCCATCCTGTCCCAGATTTACATTTACATTTACATTTACATTTTAGTCATTTAGCAGACGCTCTTATCCAGAGCGACTTAAAAATGTATGCACTCTGGGGATCAGAGTGCATACATTTTTTAATCCCTTTATCCTCTTTTTTTTTTTTATCTTTTTTTTTTTTTTATTATTATTATTATTATTATTTATTTTTTTACATACTGAGACAAGGATATCCCTACCGGCCAAGAGCAGACGCTCTTATCCAGAGCGACTTACAGTAGAGTGCATACATTTTATTACATTTTTTTTTACATACAGAGACAAGGATATCCCTACCGGCCAAACCCTCCCTAACCCGGACGACGCTATGCCAATTGTGCGTCGCCCCACGGATCTCCCGGTTGCGGCCGGCTGCGACAGAGCCTGGGCGCGAACCCAGAGACTCTGGTGGCGCAGCTAGCACTGCGATGCAGTGCCCTAGACCACTGCGCCACCCGGGAGACCGTTTACCAGTGCATCTGGAGAAGATAAGGACATGTCACCCTGCTAATATTCACCTGCTCACCTACTTTTCTGTTTTAGTTTTAGAATGATTATGGCAGGACAGTCTGTAAATGCTGTTTGTTTCACAAATTACATGGAATCTAATTTGTAAATCACAACTAGAAAAGGTATGATGATTCCTAGTAGTCCACATAATGCATAGTCCTATAGCCATAGTAGAGCATGGAGAGAAAACTCCCACACCCGTTCCCCATCTCTCATTGGCTACAAGACCTGTCATGTCTTCGATCCCCTCATCAGGTCCACTACCAGAGACATGAGGACACTTGAATCAGTCTGACTGGGGATCAGTATAAACAAGCCTTCCTGTATCAATGACATCACATCCTCTTCTGGAGACACTAGATTCAGTCTGACTGGGGAGCAGTATAAACAAGCCATCCTGTATCAATGACATCACATCCTCTTCTGGAGACACTTGAATCAGTCTGAATGGGGATCAGTATAAACAAGCCTTCCTGTATCAATGACATCACATCCTCTTCTGGAGGCACTAGATTCAGTCTGACTGGGGAGCAGTATAAACAAGCCTTCCTGTATCAATGTGAGTAGTGTGCAGCTGAACATTGTATGCTGGATTAAACTTAGTTTGTTATTTTTGATTAAAACAAAGCTTTTAACAGCTAGGGCTGCTATTTCTTGTGACGGAATCCCGCTTAACAGACAGGTTGAATCCCGCTTAACAGAGACGCTAAACTGCTAGCCATTAATCTAATGAAGTTGGTACCAGATTATTTTTGCAATGGAGCCCTCTCTGTCTGGAGAAATGAATACATGAACGGTTCCCTCCTTGTCTGGAGAAATACATGAACGGTTCCCTCTCTGTCTGGAGAAATACATGAACGGTTCCCTCCTTGTCTGGAGAAATACATGAACGGTTCCCTCCTTGTCTGGAGAAATACATGAACGGTTCCCTCTCTGTCTGGAGAAATACATGAACGGTTCCCTCCTTGTCTGGAGAAATACATGAACGGTTCCCACCTTGTCTGGAGAAATACATGAACGGTTCCCTCCTTGTCTGGAGAAATACATGAACGGTTCCCTCCTTGTCTGGAGAAATACATGAACGGTTCCCTCTCTGTCTGGAGAAATACATGAACGGTTCCCTCCTTGTCTGGAGAAATACATGAACGGTTCCCTCCTTGTCAGGAGAAATACATGAACGGTTCCCTCCTTGTCTGGAGAAATACATGAACGGTTCCCTCCTTGTCTGGAGAAATACATGAACGGTTCCCTCCTTGTCTGGAGAAATACATGAACGGTTCCCTCCTTGTCTGGAGAAATACATGAACGGTTCCCTCCTTGTCTGGAGAAATACATGAACGGTTCCCTCCTTGTCTGGAGAAATACATGAACGGTTCCCTCCTTGTCTGGAGAAATACATGAACGGTTCCCTCCTTGTCTGGAGAAATACATGAACGGTTCCCTCCTTGTCTGGAGAAATACATGAACGGTTCCCTCCTTGTCTGGAGAAATACATGAACGGTTCCCTCCTTGTCTGGAGAAATACATGAACGGTTCCCACCTTGTCAGGAGAAATAGATGAACGGTTCCCTCTATGTCTGGAGAAATACATGAACGGTTCCCTCCTTGTCTGGAGAAATACATGAACGGTTCCCTCCTTGTCTGGAGAAATACATGAACGGTTCCCTCCTTGTCTGGAGAAATACATGAACGGTTCCCTCCTTGTCTGGAGAAATACATGAACGGTTCCCTCCTTGTCAGGAGAAATACATGAACGGTTCCCTCCTTGTCTGGAGAAATACATGAACGGTTCCCTCCTTGTCTGGAGAAATACATGAACGGTTCCCACCTTGTCTGGAGAAATACATGAACGGTTCCCTCCTTGTCTGGAGAAATACATGAACGGTTCCCACCTTGTCAGGAGAAATAGATGAACGGTTCCCTCTATGTCTGGAGAAATAGATGAACGGTTCCCTCTCTGTCTGGAGAAATACATGAACGGTTCCCTCCTTGTCTGGAGAAATACATGAACGGTTCCCTCCTTGTCTGGAGAAATACATGAACGGTTCCCTCCTTGTCTGGAGAAATACATGAACGGTTCCCTCTCTGTCTGGAGAAATACATGAACGGTTCCCTCTCTGTCTGGAGAAATACATGAACGGTTCCCTCCTTGTCAGGAGAAATACATGAACGGTTCCCTCTCTGTCTGGAGAAATACATGAACGGTTCCCTCTCTGTCTGGAGAAATACATGAACGGTTCCCTCCTTGTCTGGAGAAATACATGAACGGTTCCCACCTTGTCTGGAGAAATACATGAACGGTTCCCTCCTTGTCTGGAGAAATACATGAACGGTTCCCTCCTTGTCTGGAGAAATACATGAACGGTTCCCTCCTTGTCTGGAGAAATACATGAACGGTTCCCACCTTGTCTGGAGAAATAGATGAACGGTTCCCTCTCTGTCTGGAGAAATACATGAACGGTTCCCACCTTGTCTGGAGAAATACATGAACGGTTCCCTCCTTGTCTGGAGAAATACATGAACGGTTCCCACCTTGTCTGGAGAAATAGATGAACGGTTCCCTCCTTGTCTGGAGAAATACATGAACGGTTCCCTCCTTGTCTGGAGAAATACATGAACGGTTCCCTCCTTGTCTGGAGAAATACATGAACGGTTCCCTCCTTGTCTGGAGAAATACATGAACGGTTCCCTCCTTGTCTGGAGAAATACATGAACGGTTCCCACCTTGTCAGGAGAAATACATGAACGGTTCCCACCTTGTCTGGAGAAATAGATGAACGGTTCCCTCTATGTCTGGAGAAATACATGAACGGTTCCCTCCTTGTCAGGAGAAATACATGAACGGTTCCCTCCTTGTCTGGAGAAATACATGAACGGTTCCCACCTTGTCTGGAGAAATACATGAACGGTTCCCTCCTTGTCAGGAGAAACACATGAACGGTTCCCTCCTTGTCTGGAGAAATACATGAACGGTTCCCTCCTTGTCTGGAGAAATACATGAACGGTTCCCTCCTTGTCAGGAGAAATACATGAACTGTTCCCACCTTGTCAGGAGAAATACATGAACGGTTCCCTCCTTGTCAGGAGAAATACATGAACGGTTCCCTCCTTGTCTGGAGAAATACATGAACGGTTCCCTCCTTGTCTGGAGAAATACATGAACGGTTCCCTCCTTGTCTGGAGAAATACATGAACGGTTCCCTCTCTGTCTGGAGAAATACATGAACGGTTCCCTCTCTGTCTGGAGAAATACATGAACGGTTCCCTCCTTGTCTGGAGAAATACATGAACGGTTCCCTCCTTGTCTGGAGAAATACATGAACGGTTCCCTCCTTGTCTGGAGAAATACATGAACGGTTCCCTCCTTGTCTGGAGAAATACATGAACGGTTCCCTCCTTGTCTGGAGAAATACATGAACGGTTCCCTCCTTGTCTGGAGAAATACATGAACGGTTCCCTCCTTGTCTGGAGAAATACATGAACGGTTCCCTCCTTGTCTGGAGAAATACATGAACGGTTCCCTCCTTGTCTGGAGAAATACATGAACGGTTCCCTCCTTGTCTGGAGAAATACATGAACGGTTCCCACCTTGTCTGGAGAAATACATGAACGGTTCCCTCCTTGTCTGGAGAAATACATGAACGGTTCCCTCCTTGTCAGGAGAAATACATGAACGGTTCCCTCTCTGTCTGGAGAAATACATGAACGGTTCCCTCCTTGTCTGGAGAAATACATGAACGGTTCCCTCTCTGTCTGGAGAAATACATGAACGGTTCCCTCCTTGTCTGGAGAAATACATGAACGGTTCCCTCCTTGTCTGGAGAAATACATGAACGGTTCCCTCCTTGTCTGGAGAAATACATGAACGGTTCCCTCCTTGTCTGGAGAAATACATGAACGGTTCCCTCCTTGTCTGGAGAAATACATGAACGGTTCCCTCCTTGTCTGGAGAAATACATGAACGGTTCCCTCCTTGTCTGGAGAAATACATGAACGGTTCCCACCTTGTCTGGAGAAATACATGAACGGTTCCCTCCTTGTCTGGAGAAATACATGAACGGTTCCCTCCTTGTCTGGAGAAATACATGAACGGTTTCCTCCTTGTCTGGAGAAATACATGAACGGTTCCCACCTTGTCTGGAGAAATACATGAACGGTTCCCTCCTTGTCTGGAGAAATACATGAACGGTTCCCTCCTTGTCTGGAGAAATACATGAACGGTTTCCTCCTTGTCTGGAGAAATACATGAACGGTTCCCACCTTGTCTGGAGAAATACATGAACGGTTCCCTCCTTGTCTGGAGAAATACATGAACGGTTCCCACCTTGTCTGGAGAAATACATGAACGGTTCCCTCCTTGTCTGGAGAAATACATGAACGGTTCCCTCCTTGTCTGGAGAAATACATGAACGGTTCCCTCTCTGTCTGGAGAAATACATGAACGGTTCCCTCCTTGTCTGGAGAAATACATGAACGGTTCCCTCCTTGTCAGGAGAAATACATGAACGGTTCCCTCCTTGTCTGGAGAAATACATGAACGGTTCCCTCCTTGTCTGGAGAAATACATGAACGGTTCCCTCCTTGTCTGGAGAAATACATGAACGGTTCCCTCCTTGTCTGGAGAAATACATGAACGGTTCCCTCCTTGTCTGGAGAAATACATGAACGGTTCCCTCCTTGTCTGGAGAAATACATGAACGGTTCCCTCCTTGTCTGGAGAAATACATGAACGGTTCCCTCCTTGTCTGGAGAAATACATGAACGGTTCCCTCCTTGTCTGGAGAAATACATGAACGGTTCCCTCCTTGTCTGGAGAAATACATGAACGGTTCCCTCCTTGTCTGGAGAAATACATGAACGGTTCCCTCCTTGTCTGGAGAAATACATGAACGGTTCCCACCTTGTCAGGAGAAATAGATGAACGGTTCCCTCTATGTCTGGAGAAATACATGAACGGTTCCCTCCTTGTCTGGAGAAATACATGAACGGTTCCCTCCTTGTCTGGAGAAATACATGAACGGTTCCCTCCTTGTCTGGAGAAATACATGAACGGTTCCCTCCTTGTCTGGAGAAATACATGAACGGTTCCCTCCTTGTCAGGAGAAATACATGAACGGTTCCCTCCTTGTCTGGAGAAATACATGAACGGTTCCCTCCTTGTCTGGAGAAATACATGAACGGTTCCCACCTTGTCTGGAGAAATACATGAACGGTTCCCTCCTTGTCTGGAGAAATACATGAACGGTTCCCACCTTGTCAGGAGAAATAGATGAACGGTTCCCTCTATGTCTGGAGAAATAGATGAACGGTTCCCTCTCTGTCTGGAGAAATACATGAACGGTTCCCTCCTTGTCTGGAGAAATACATGAACGGTTCCCTCCTTGTCTGGAGAAATACATGAACGGTTCCCTCCTTGTCTGGAGAAATACATGAACGGTTCCCTCTCTGTCTGGAGAAATACATGAACGGTTCCCTCTCTGTCTGGAGAAATACATGAACGGTTCCCTCCTTGTCAGGAGAAATACATGAACGGTTCCCTCTCTGTCTGGAGAAATACATGAACGGTTCCCTCTCTGTCTGGAGAAATACATGAACGGTTCCCTCCTTGTCTGGAGAAATACATGAACGGTTCCCACCTTGTCTGGAGAAATACATGAACGGTTCCCTCCTTGTCTGGAGAAATACATGAACGGTTCCCTCCTTGTCTGGAGAAATACATGAACGGTTCCCTCCTTGTCTGGAGAAATACATGAACGGTTCCCACCTTGTCTGGAGAAATAGATGAACGGTTCCCTCTCTGTCTGGAGAAATACATGAACGGTTCCCACCTTGTCTGGAGAAATACATGAACGGTTCCCTCCTTGTCTGGAGAAATACATGAACGGTTCCCACCTTGTCTGGAGAAATAGATGAACGGTTCCCTCCTTGTCTGGAGAAATACATGAACGGTTCCCTCCTTGTCTGGAGAAATACATGAACGGTTCCCTCCTTGTCTGGAGAAATACATGAACGGTTCCCTCCTTGTCTGGAGAAATACATGAACGGTTCCCTCCTTGTCTGGAGAAATACATGAACGGTTCCCACCTTGTCAGGAGAAATACATGAACGGTTCCCACCTTGTCTGGAGAAATAGATGAACGGTTCCCTCTATGTCTGGAGAAATACATGAACGGTTCCCTCCTTGTCAGGAGAAATACATGAACGGTTCCCTCCTTGTCTGGAGAAATACATGAACGGTTCCCACCTTGTCTGGAGAAATACATGAACGGTTCCCTCCTTGTCAGGAGAAACACATGAACGGTTCCCTCCTTGTCTGGAGAAATACATGAACGGTTCCCTCCTTGTCTGGAGAAATACATGAACGGTTCCCTCCTTGTCAGGAGAAATACATGAACTGTTCCCACCTTGTCAGGAGAAATACATGAACGGTTCCCTCCTTGTCAGGAGAAATACATGAACGGTTCCCTCCTTGTCTGGAGAAATACATGAACGGTTCCCTCCTTGTCTGGAGAAATACATGAACGGTTCCCTCCTTGTCTGGAGAAATACATGAACGGTTCCCTCTCTGTCTGGAGAAATACATGAACGGTTCCCTCTCTGTCTGGAGAAATACATGAACGGTTCCCTCCTTGTCTGGAGAAATACATGAACGGTTCCCTCCTTGTCTGGAGAAATACATGAACGGTTCCCTCCTTGTCTGGAGAAATACATGAACGGTTCCCTCCTTGTCTGGAGAAATACATGAACGGTTCCCTCCTTGTCTGGAGAAATACATGAACGGTTCCCTCCTTGTCTGGAGAAATACATGAACGGTTCCCTCCTTGTCTGGAGAAATACATGAACGGTTCCCTCCTTGTCTGGAGAAATACATGAACGGTTCCCTCCTTGTCTGGAGAAATACATGAACGGTTCCCTCCTTGTCTGGAGAAATACATGAACGGTTCCCACCTTGTCTGGAGAAATACATGAACGGTTCCCTCCTTGTCTGGAGAAATACATGAACGGTTCCCTCCTTGTCAGGAGAAATACATGAACGGTTCCCTCTCTGTCTGGAGAAATACATGAACGGTTCCCTCCTTGTCTGGAGAAATACATGAACGGTTCCCTCCTTGTCTGGAGAAATACATGAACGGTTCCCTCCTTGTCTGGAGAAATACATGAACGGTTCCCTCCTTGTCTGGAGAAATACATGAACGGTTCCCTCCTTGTCTGGAGAAATACATGAACGGTTCCCTCCTTGTCTGGAGAAATACATGAACGGTTCCCTCCTTGTCTGGAGAAATACATGAACGGTTCCCACCTTGTCTGGAGAAATACATGAACGGTTCCCTCCTTGTCTGGAGAAATACATGAACGGTTCCCTCCTTGTCTGGAGAAATACATGAACGGTTTCCTCCTTGTCTGGAGAAATACATGAACGGTTCCCACCTTGTCTGGAGAAATACATGAACGGTTCCCTCCTTGTCTGGAGAAATACATGAACGGTTCCCTCCTTGTCTGGAGAAATACATGAACGGTTTCCTCCTTGTCTGGAGAAATACATGAACGGTTCCCACCTTGTCTGGAGAAATACATGAACGGTTCCCTCCTTGTCTGGAGAAATACATGAACGGTTCCCTCCTTGTCTGGAGAAATACATGAACGGTTCCCACCTTGTCTGGAGAAATACATGAACGGTTCCCACCTTGTCTGGAGAAATACATGAACGGTTCCCTCCTTGTCTGGAGAAATACATGAACGGTTCCCACCTTGTCTGGAGAAATACATGAACGGTTCCCACCTTGTCTGGAGAAATACATGAACGGTTCCCACCTTGTCTGGAGAAATACATGAACGGTTCCCACCTTGTCTGGAGAAATACATGAACGGTTCCCACCTTGTCTGGAGAAATACATGAACGGTTCCCACCTTGTCTGGAGAAATACATGAACGGTTCCCACCTTGTCTGGAGAAATACATGAACGGTTCCCACCTTGTCTGGAGAAATACATGAACGGTACCCACCTTGTCTGGAGAAATACATGAACGGTTCCCTCCTTGTCTGGAGAAATACATGAACGGTTCCCTCCTTGTCTGGAGAAATACATGAACGGTTCCCTCCTTGTCTGGAGAAATACATGAACGGTTTCCTCCTTGTCTGGAGAAATACATGAACGGTTCCCACCTTGTCTGGAGAAATACATGAACGGTTTCCTCCTTGTCTGGAGAAATACATGAACGGTTCCCACCTTGTCTGGAGAAATACATGAACGGTTCCCTCCTTGTCTGGAGAAATACATGAACGGTTCCCTCCTTGTCTGGAGAAATACATGAACGGTTCCCTCCTTGTCTGGAGAAATACATGAACGGTTCCCTCCTTGTCTGGAGAAATACATGAACGGTTCCCTCCTTGTCTGGAGAAATAGATGAACGGTTCCCACCTTGTCTGGAGAAATACATGAACGGTTCCCACCTTGTCTGGAGAAATACATGAACGGTTCCCTCCTTGTCTGGAGAAATACATGAACGGTTCCCTCCTTGTCTGGAGAAATACATGAACGGTTCCCTCTCTGTCTGGAGAAATACATGAACGGTTCCCTCCTTGTCTGGAGAAATACATGAACGGTTCCCTCCTTGTCTGGAGAAATACATGAACGGTTCCCTCTCTGTCTGGAGAAATACATGAACGGTTCCCTCCTTGTCTGGAGAAATACATGAACGGTTCCCTCCTTGTCTGGAGAAATACATGAACGGTTCCCTCCTTGTCTGGAGAAATACATGAACGGTTCCCTCTCTGTCTGGAGAAATACATGAACGGTTCCCTCTATGTCTGGAGAAATACATGAACGGTTCCCTCCTTGTCTGGAGAAATGCATGAACGGTTCCCACCTTGTCTGGAGAAATGCATGAACGGTTCCCTCCTTGTCTGGAGAAATGCATGAACATTTCCATGTATCTGTTACACTTTATTACAGGACAAACAGGATCACTCAGAGTTTCAATGCAGCAATTGTTTGCTTATCGAGGATTATAGGCTCAAGTTGACTTCCTTGATCACTCAGGTAGCCAGCCTACGTAAGAAACTGGGGAAAGCGCAGAGTGGAATGTTGACGTTATCTACGCCGGTGGCTGGATGGCGTTCGCGCTTGTTGGATGCATCTCCGCCTTGTTGTTTGTTGTTAACCAACTGGCCGGTGTTGCCCGGAGCTCCCCCATCTGATAGCGGAGTGGAAGGAGCACAGCAAGAGGAGCAAGGCAATCAACGATCGTTGCATGTCACGAGCCGTGGAAGCCGAAGACAGCGACCTCTCTCATAGCAGGGGCGGCAGGGAGGGCGGCAAGGGGAGCAGCAGGTAACAAGGGGTGGCAGGTAGCCTAGTGGTAAGAGCATTGGGCCAGTAACCGAGGGGTTGCAAGATCGAGTCCCCGAGCTGAAAAGATAATAATCTGTCATTCTTCCCCTGAGCAAGGCAGTTAACCCACTGTTCCCTGTGCGCTGAGCAAGGCAGTTAACCCACTGTTCCCCGGGCCCTGAGCAAGACAGTTAACCCACTGTTCCTCGGGCCCTGAGCAAGGTAGTTAACCCTCTGTTCCCCGGGCCCTGAGCAAGGCAGTTAACCCTCTGTTCCCCGGGCCCTGAGCAAGGCAGTTAACCCACTGTTCCCCGGGCCCTGAGCAAGGCAGTTAACCCTCTGTTCCCCGGGCCCTGAGCAAGGCTGTTCCCCGGGCCCTGAGCAAGGCAGTTAACCCTCTGTTCCCCAGGCCCTGAGCAAGGTAGTTAACCCTCTGTTCCCCGGGCCCTGAGCAAGTCAGTTAACCCACTGTTCCCCGGGCCCTGAGCGAGGCAGTTAACCCACTGTTCCCCGGGCCCTGAGCGAGGCAGTTAACCCACTGTTCCCCGGGCCCTGAGCAAGGCAGTTAATCCACTGTTCCCCGGGCCCTGAGCAAGGCAGTTAACCCACTGTTCCCTGGGTGTCGTGGATGTCGATTAAGGCAGGCACACGCACCTCTCTGATTCAGAGGGTTAAATGTGGAAGACTTTTCAGTTGAAGGCATTCAGTTGTACAACTGACTCGGTATTTCCCTTTCCCAACAAGAGGCCCGGAGAGGATACAAACATCTAATAGTTTTGCCATCCTGGAGCCTGATCTTCCTGCACCTTCGATGCTGGGGGTAACTGTGTCTGCGGTCGCTGTGCCTATTCCTACTCCTTCCCCTGCGATTTCGAAGTCGACGTCGGCAACCTTCCGTCCCTGCTGTGGATCGAGTGGGTCTTCTCCATCTGTCGGAGGCCTGCACCAGGCACCGGGAGCAACGGGCTCAAGTCATCCTGCCTCCCGCCCGTCCATAAAGAGTTCTCTGAATCCTGTGAAGCGTGGGAGTGGGAGGATTTCCTCATCCTTCTTGCAAGCCGTGCTTTTTAGCAGCTCCATGGTAAGAAATGTAGCCGTTCCTGGTGCAAGAACAATGTCCTATCCCAGAGCTCGAGTAAATTACATTACTAAGCTGCTCCTGAACGTACTACACCAGGACATGGACATTGATTCTATCGTAGTCCATGTGGGTTTTAATGACATTATGAAGGGCAGCTCTGAACAGTTCAAACTGGATTTTAAAGAGCTGATTGACTTTCTGCAAACAAAAGACCCATCATATCTGTCCCTGTGCCCTCTGAATCGCGGCATTGAATGCTTTAGCAGGATTCTTTCTCTTCACAACTGGCTACGTGATTATTGCAGCTCAATGGGTGTAACTTTTGTTGACAATTCCGATGCTTTTGAAACAAAACAGGTTTTATAAGAAGGATGGGATCCACCCAAATCCTGTGGGATCCTGGATCCTTTCACAGCACTTTAAGGCTGCATTGAGACAATGACTTATCAATGACCCAAGCCCAACTCAGTTAATCCCTACCATTGTGTCGCTGAGTTGTCATAATGATTTAGCAAATGTACATTATCCCAGGGACTTTGGTAGACACAATGTAAGTAACCTAATTTATGTCCCTCTAACTGCCCTGAATGCCTCTGCTGATCCTACAGCTATTGTATGCAGTATTCATGTGCCTATGAACCAGATGTATACCGTTAGCACTAAGCTGGTGTGCCCTAGGAGGAAGTCCACTGTGAACAGCTCACCCTGCGCTAACATAAATAACATGAGCATGTCTACCTCTGCTAAACTTCCCTGTAAAGCAAGAAAAACAATCAAGCATCACAGAAAAGAGTTAAAAATAGCCCACGTTAACATACGTAGCTTAAGAAACAACAGATGACATTCATATTCTGACTATTTCTGAAACTCACTTAGATAATACCTTTGATGATACAGTGGTAGCAATACAAGGTTATAACATTTACAGAAAATATAGAAATGCCAATGGTGGAGGTGTTGCTGTTTATATTCAGAACCACATTCCTGTAAAGCTTAGAGAGGATCTCGTGTTAAATAGTGCCTCACCTAAAGCCCATTCTGGTGGGAAGCTGCTATAGACCACCAAGTGCTAACAGTCAGTATCTGGATAATGTGTGTGAAATGCTTGATAATGTATGTGATATCAACAGAGAGGTATATTCTCTGGGTGATTTAAATATTGACTGGCTTTCATCAAGCTGCCCACTCAAGAAAAAGCTTCAAACTGTAACCAGTGCCTGCAACCTGGTTCAGGTTACCAGTCAACCTACCAGGGTAGTTACAAACAGCACAGGAATGAAATCATCAACATGCATTGATCACATCTTTACTAATACTGCAGAAATTAGCTTGAAAGCAGTATCTGTAAAATGACTGTAAAACTGTTAAATCCCTGTGGATTGATAAGATATTGAAACATTGTATGGTTGAGAGGGATGAGGCAAAAGGAATGGCACATACGTCTGGCTGTACAACTGATTGGCAAACGTATTGCAAATAGAGAAATCATGTGACTAAACTGAATAAAAAGAAGAAGAAACTGCACTATGAAACAAAGATAAATTAAATAAAACATTATAGTATAAAGCTTTGGACCACCTTGAAATACATTTTTGGGAAAAAAGCTAACTCAGATGGCTCATTCATCACAAAACCAACTGATATTGCCAACAACTTTAATGATTTTTTCATTGGAAAGATTAGCAAACTTAGAGATGACATGCCAGCAATGAACGCTGACACTACACATCCAAGTATATCTGACCAAATTATGAAATACAAGAACTGTACTTTTGAATTCCGTAAAGTCAGTGTGGAAGAGCAAATGATAAAAGACAAGCATTGTAACTTGGAATTTCGTAAAGTGAGTGTGGAAGAGGTGAAAACATTATTGTTGTCTATCAACAATGACAAGCCACCTGGGTCTGACAACTTGGATGGAAAATTACTGAGGATGATAGCGAACGATATTGCCACTCCTATTTGCCATATCTTCAATTTAAGCCTACTAGAAAGTGTGTGCCCTCAGGCCTGGAGGGAAGCAAAAGTCATTCCGCTACCTAAGAATAGTAAAGCCCCCTTTACTGGCTCAAATAGTCGAACAATCAGTCTGTTGTCAACCCTTAGTAAACTTCTGGAAAAAATGGTGTGTTTGACCAGATACAATGCTATTTCACAGTAAACAAATTGACAACAGCCTTTCAGCATGCTTATAGGACACTCAACAAATACAGCACTTACTCAAATGACTGATGATTGGCTGAGAGAAATTGATGATCAAAAAATTGTTGGGGTTGTTTTGTGTGGCTTTTTACATTATCGATCATAGTCTGCTGCTGGAAAAACATATGTGAAATTGCTATACACCCCCTGCTATAATGTGTTATGGCTATACACCCCCTGCTATAATGTGTTATGGCTATACACCCCCTGCTATAATGTGTTATGGCTATACACCCCCTGCTATAATGTGTTATGGCTATACACCCCCTGCTATAATGTGTTATGGCTATACACCCCCTGCTATAATGTGTTATGGCTATACACCCCCTGCTATAATGTGTTATGGCTATACACCCCCTGCTATAATGTGTTATGGCTATACACCCCCTGCTATAATGTGTTATGGCTATACACCCCCTGCTATAATGTGTTATGGCTATACACCCCCTGCTATAATGTGTTATGGCTATACACCCCCTGCTATAATGTGTTATGGCTATACACCCCCTGCTATAATGTGTTATGGCTATACACCCCCTGCTATAATGTGTTATGGCTATACACCCCCTGCTATAATGTGTTATGGCTATACACCCCCTGCTATAATGTGTTATGGCTATACACCCCCTGCTATAATGTGTTATGGCTATACACCCCCTGCTATAATGTGTTATGGCTATACACCCCCTGCTATAATGTGTTATGGCTATACACCCCCTGCTATAATGTGTTATGGCTATACACCCCCTGCTATAATGTGTTATGGCTATACACCCCCTGCTATAATGTGTTATGGCTATACACCCCCTGCTATAATGTGTTATGGCTATACACCCCCTGCTATAATGTGTTATGGCTATACACCCCCTGCTATAATGTGTTATGGCTATACACCCCCTGCTATAATGTGTTATGGCTATACACCCCCTGCTATAATGTGTTATGGCTATACACCCCCTGCTATAATGTGACTCACCACCTGGATTCAGTCTTATGTAGCAACATTTGAATTTCTGTTTTTTTACATTGGATAAAAGTAGAGATTCAGAGCTACAAAATGGTATGCACTGCATTTGAGGAACAATGGGAAAGTCATTATGCTTTGAAAGTTGACCAACTTGTAAACTCACTTTTGAGAAAATGGCCTTTGAATGTTTTTGGTACCTACTGGAGAGCCCTTCTTTATCTACACCTATTCAGCCTTAGCCCCAGCCATCTCCTTAAGGGTTAATCCGTGCGTTCTGTACTACCTTGCAAGCTACTTCCAGACATCTAAGAGAGAGAACAGCTCACTGGACTTTACTGGCTCTAGCAGAGCTGGTTAGTCTGTTATGTTATCCAGAGCGTTGGTGAGAGCTTTTTGTGTTCAGAGCGAACACTCTGGCCAACATGTAGAGTTGTTCCCGAACGCTCTGACCTCACAACGACAGTCAAACACCCAAACTAACTGGCTAACATTGACTTGCTACTTCCAGACACATACTGAGAGCAGAACTGGTTAGATAGTTTTCATGTTATCCGGAGCGTTGGCGACTAACTATGTCCGATGTTTACTGACACCGGGACATAGTCAATGGGTGTTGAGCGTTCAAAAATGCATCAGTTATTCTGCGCTCTGGCACACTAAGACTAGAGTATTTTGTTAAGAAATGTAGCTAGATAGCTAGCTAGATAAACAATGAATCCCAACGCATGACGTAACGTTAGCTAGCTAGCTAGAAGTACAGTAACTTGAAATGAAAATACTTTGTCAAAATTAGAGTGGTGTCTTTTGTTAAGACAAGTAGCTAGCTAGCTAAACAATGGACCATAATCTCATGACGTTACTACCCTGCATGAATCTGCAGGTAGCTAACCAACCAGGTTCTACGGCTATAACTTGTCAAGCAAATGTGTCTGAGATATGGAGAATAAGATCATACACATAATGTTTGCTAGCGACCCAGCCAGCTAACGTTAGCTAGCTAAAAAAAATCAAAATTAGAAACGTGTAATATCTGAAAATTTTGCTAGCTAGACTATCTTACCCATGGTCTGAAATCAGAGTAGATAGCCAGAGCGGATTTACCAGCTAGTACATCTATCAACAGTTGCAGTGACATTCTATTGAAATGGATACTTGCATGGAGTCTTTTGTTAAGACATGTAGCTAGCTAAACAATGGACCATAATCACAACTACCCAGCCAGCTAACGTTAGCTAGCTAACAGTACACTGGAAATGAAACCACTTTCTGTCAAAATTAGAAACGTGTAATATCTGAAAATTTTGCTAGCTAGACTATCTTACCTGTTTACACCATGGTTGGACACTTCTCCTGTCTGATACCATGCATGGTTGCCCTTTGACAATGTAATCCAGACGGGTGTTTTCTCCATCTCCTTAGCTATCCACTGATTTCAAAACTCGGTCGTCCAGAAAGTGGACAGGATACACATAACGTTAGCTAGTGAGCCAGCCAGCTAACGTTAGCTAGCTAACAGTACACTTTAACTTGACATTAGGTTTATGCAGTTTTACTGCGGGATAAAACATGTTTAAAAGCTGCGTCTGACACGATTACCTAGACATACTGACCAGCTCCAATAGACAGATGCGTGCTATATGGCAGACCAATCCAAACTCATCTCTCGGCATGTCCATCCCACTCATTATCTGAGCCAATCATGGCTAGCGGGAAGGTTGCTCTCTCTATCTGTGGCTAAACCAACTAGGATCGTAATTTAACAATTGTATTTGTATTTACAAATGGCATACAAGTTTGATATTAAGGCACATGAAAGTTCACATGTTCGAGAAGGCATGTCTGCCCAAAAAAAGCATTTCGATTTTAAAGAAAATGTTACGTTCATACAGCTCTCCTGTGAAGTCATGACTTGCGACATTCGCCTATTTTCCTGAATCGGGTCACATATTGTGGATAAAGAGTTACCTGTCTAACAGAACACAGAGGGTGTTCTTTAATGGAAGCCTCTCCAACATAATCCAGGTAGAATCAGGAATTCCCCAGGGCAGCTGTCTAGGCCCATTACTTTTTTCAATCTTTACTAATGACATGCCACTGGCTTGGGGTAAATCCTGTGTGTCTATGTATGCAGATGATTCAACACTATGCATGTCAGCTACTACAGTGACTGAAATGACTGCAACACTTAAGAAAGAGCTCCAGTTAGTTTCACAGTGGGTGGCACGGGATAAGTTAGTCCTAAATATTTAAAAAACCTAAAGCATTGTATTTGGGACAAATCATTCACTAAACCCTAAACCTCAACTAAATCTTGTAATGTATAATGTGGAAATTGAGCAAGTTTAGGTGACTAACCTGCTTGTAGTAACCCTGGATTGTCATGGTCAAAACATATTGATACAACAGTAGCTTGGATGGGGTGAAGTCTGTCCATAATAAAGCTCAGCTCTGCCTTCTTAACAACACTATCAACAAGGCAGGTCCTACAGGCCCTAGTTTTGTCGCACCTGGACCACTGTTCAATGGTGTGGTCTTTTGCCACAAAGAGGAAAATTGCAATTGGCTCAGAACAGGGCAGAACGGCTGGCCCATGGATGTACACAGAGAGCTAATATTAATAATATGCATGTCAATCTCTCCTGGCTCAAAGTGGAGGAGAGATTGACTTCATCACTACTTGTATTTATGAGAGGTGTGGACATGTCAGTTTGAACTGCTGGTGCACAACTCGGACACCCATGCATACCCCACAAGACATGCCACAAGAGGTCTCTTCACAGTCCCCAAGTCCAGAACAGACTATGGAAGGTGCACAGTACTACATAGAGCCATGACTACATGGAACTCTATTCCACATCAGGTAACTGATGCAAGCAGTAAAATTAGATTAATAAAAACAGATAATATACACCTTATGGAACAGCGGGGACTGTGAAGCAACCCAAACATAGGCACAAACACATGCATACACACACCAAACATAGGCAAAAACATGCATACACACACACAATAATATACGCACTATACACACACGTACACATGGATTTTGTGCTGTAGATATGTGGTAGTGTTGGCGTAGGGGCCTGAGGGCACACAGTGTGTTGTGAAATATGTAACTGTATTGTCATGTTTTCTTATAATGGTATAGACTGCCTTAATATTGCTGGACCCCAAGAAGAGTAGCTGCTGCCAGTCTGACTGGGGATCAGTATAAGTACGTCTTCCTGTATCAATCCTCATCGATAGTCAAGACTCCATTCCAATGACATGCAGACGCCACACTCCGAGGGCCCAGGACAAATTACAACAGTATTTCACCTTTCAGTCGGAGGTGTGGGGCACTCGTAGCACCTTGACGTGCCAAGAGAGTAATGACAGCTGGGATCTGTCTCACCAATGTCTCATAGGATGTTCACTGTGATGCAACGGAGGAGAGGAGAGGAGAGGAGAGGAGAGGAGAGGAGAGGAGAGGAGAGGAGAGGAGAGGAGAGGAGAGGAGAGGAGAGGAGAGGAGAGGAGAGGAGAGGAGAGGAGAGGAGAGGAGAGGAGAGGAGAGGAGAGGAGAGGAGAGGAGAGGAGAGGATGCTGTTGTTGTCGTTACTGTGGGTTTGACGGATGGGAACTGGGCTTCCAGATGACTGATTAAGGTGACATTATAAAACTGCAATATCATCAAATTATTACCAGAACCAAACAGTGATCGTCAATCTGTTAGTGGCACTAAGGCTGGTGGTATCATGTCAATCTGTTAGTGGTACTAAGGGGAGGCTGGTGGTATCATGTCAATCTGTTAGTGGTACTAAGGGGAGGCTGGTGGTATCATGTCTATCTGTTAGTGGTACTAAGGCTGGTGGTATCATGTCAATCTGTTAGTGGTACTAAGGCTGGTGGTATCATGTCAATCTGTTAGTGGTACTAAGGGGAAGCTGGTGGTATCATGTCTATCTGTTAGTGGTACTAAGAGGAGGCTGGTGGTATCATGTCAATCTGTTAGTGGTACTAAGGCTGGTGTTATCATGTCTATCTGTTAGTGGTACTAAGAGGAGGCTGGTGGTATCATGTCAATCTGTTAGTGGTACTAAGGCTGGTGGTATCATGTCAATCTGTTAGTGGTACTAAGGCTGGTGGTATCATGTCAATCTGTTAGTGGTACTAAGGGGAGGCTGGTGGTATCATGTCAATCTGTTAGTGGTACTAAGGGGAGGCTGGTGGTATCATGTTAATCTGTTAGTGGTACTAAGGCTGGTGGTATCATGTCAATCTGTTAGTGGTACTAAGGCTGGTGGTATCATGTCAATCTGTTAGTGGTACTAAGGGGAGGCTGGTGGTATCATGTCAATATGTTAGTGGTACTAAGGCTGGTGGTATCATGTCAATCTGTTAGTGGTACTAAGGGGAGGCTGGTGGTATCATGTCAATCTGTTAGTGGTACTAAGAGGAGGCTGGTGGTATCATGTCAATCTGTTAGTGGTACTAAGGCTGGTGGTATCATGTCTATCTGTTAGTGGCACTAAGGGGAGGCTGGTGGTATCATGTCTATCTGTTAGTGGTACTAAGGGGAGGCTGGTGGTATCATGTCAATCTGTTAGTGGTACTAAGGGGAGGCTGGTGGTATCATGTATATCTGTTAGTGGTACTAAGGCTGGTGGTATCATGTCAATCTGTTAGTGGTACTAAGGCTGGTGGTATCATGTCAATCTGTTAGTGGTACTAAGAGGAGGCTGGTGTTATCATGTCAATATGTTAGTGGTACTAAGGCTGGTGGTATCATGTCAATCTGTTAGTGGTACTAAGGGGAGGCTGGTGGTATCATGTCTATCTGTTAGTGGTACTAAGAGGAGGCTGGTGGTATCATGTCAATCTGTTAGTGGTACTAAGGGGAGGCTGGTGGTATAATGTCAATCTGTTAGTGGTACTAAGGCTGGTGGTATCATGTCAATCTGTTAGTGGTACTAAGGGGAGGCTGGTGGTATCATGTCTATCTGTTAGTGGTACTAAGGCTGGTGGTATCATGTCAATATGTTAGTGGCACTAAGGCTGGTGGTATCATGTCAATATGTTAGTGGTACTAAGAGGAGGCTGGTGGTATCATGTCAATCTGTTAGTGGTACTAAGAGGAGGCTGGTGGTATCATGTCTATCTGTTAGTGGTACTAAGGGGAGGCTGGTGGTATCATGTCAATCTGTTAGTGGTACTAAGGGGAGGCTGGTGGTATCATGTCAATCTGTTAGTGGTACTAAGAGGAGGCTGGTGGTATCATGTCTATCTGTTAGTGGTACTAAGGCTGGTGGTATCATGTCAATCTGTTAGTGGTACTAAGGGGAGGCTGGTGGTATCATGTCAATCTGTTAGTGGTACTAAGGGGAGGCTGGTGGTATCATGTCAATCTGTTAGTGGTACTAAGGGGAGGCTGGTGGTATCATGTCAATCTGTTAGTGGTACTAAGGGGAGGCTGGTGGTATCATGTCTATCTGTTAGTGGTACTAAGGGGATGCTGGTGGTATCATGTATATCTGTTAGTGGTACTAAGGGGAGGCTGGTGGTATCATGTCAATCTGTTAGTGGTACTAAGGGGAGGCTGGTGGTATCATGTCTATCTGTTAGTGGTACTAAGGGGATGCTGGTGGTATCATGTATATCTGTTAGTGGTACTAAGGGGAGGCTGGTGGTATCATGTCAATCTGTTAGTGGTACTAAGGGGAGGCTGGTGGTATCATGTCAATCTGTTAGTGGTACTAAGGCTGGTGGTATCATGTCAATCTGTTAGTGGTACTAAGGGGAGGCTGGTGGTATCATGTCAATCTGTTAGTGGTACTAAGGGGAGGCTGGTGGTATCATGTATATCTGTTAGTGGTACTAAGAGGAGGCTGGTGGTATCATGTCAATCTGTTAGTGGTACTAAGGGGAGGCTGGTGGTATCATGTCAATCTGTTAGTGGTACTAAGGCTGGTGGTATCATGTCAATCTGTTAGTGGTACTAAGGGGAGGCTGGTGGTATCATGTCAATATGTTAGTGGTACTAAGGCTGGTGGTATCATGTCAATCTGTTAGTGGTACTAAGGGGAGGCTGGTGGTATCATGTCAATCTGTTAGTGGTACTAAGGGGAGGCTGGTGGTATCATGTATATCTGTTAGTGGTACTAAGGGGAGGCTGGTGGTATCATGTCTATCTGTTAGTGGCACTAAGGCTGGTGGTATCATGTCAATATGTTAGTGGTACTAAGAGGAGGCTGGTGGTATCATGTCTATCTGTTAGTGGTACTAAGGGGAGGCTGGTGGTATCATGTCTATCTGTTAGTGGCACTAAGGCTGGTGGTACATGTCAATATGTTAGTGGTACTAAGGGGAGGCTGGTGGTATCATGTCTATCTGTTAGTGGTACTAAGGCTGGTGGTATCATGTCTATCTGTTAGTGGTACTAAGGGGAGGCTGGTGGTATCATGTCTATCTGTTAGTGGTACTAAGAGGAGGCTGGTGGTATCATGTCTATCTGTTAGTGGTACTAAGGGGAGGCTGGTGGTATCATGTCAATCTGTTAGTGGTACTAAGGGGAGGCTGGTGGTATCATGTCAATCTGTTAGTGGTACTAAGGCTGGTGATATCATGTCTATCTGTTAGTGGTACTAAGGCTGGTGGTATCATGTCTATCTGTTAGTGGTACTAAGGGGAGGCTGGTGGTATCATGTCAATCTGTTAGTGGTACTAAGGGGAGGCTGGTGGTATCATGTCTATCTGTTAGTGGTACTAAGAGGAGGCTGGTGGTATCATGTCAATCTGTTAGTGGTACTAAGGCTGGTGGTATCATGTCTATCTGTTAGTGGTACTAAGGGGAGGCTGGTGGTATCATGTCAATCTGTTAGTGGTACTAAGGGGAGGCTGGTGGTATCATGTCTATCTGTTAGTGGTACTAAGGGGAGGCTGGTGGTATCATGTCAATCTGTTATTGGTACTAAGGCTGGTGGTATCATGTCTATCTGTTAGTGGTACTAAGAGGAGGCTGGTGGTATCATGTCAATCTGTTAGTGGTACTAAGGGGAGGCTGGTGGTATCATGTTAATCTGTTAGTGGTACTAAGAGGAGGCTGGTGGTATCATGTCAATCTGTTAGTGGTACTAAGAGGAGGCTGGTGGTATCATTTCTATCTGTTAGTGGTACTAAGGCTGGTGGTATCATGTCAATCTGTTAGTGGTACTAAGGGGAGGCTGGTGGTATCATGTCAATCTGTTAGTGGTACTAAGGGGAGGCTGGTGGTATCATGTCTATCTGTTAGTGGTACTAAGGGGAGGCTGGTGGTATCATGTCAATCTGTTAGTGGTACTAAGGGGAGGCTGGTGGTATCATGTCAATCTGTTAGTGGTACTAATGGGGAGGCTGGTGGTATCATGTCTATCTGTTAGTGGTACTAATGGGGAGGCTGGTGGTATCATGTCTATCTGTTAGTGGTACTGAGAGGAGGCTGGTGGTATCATGTCAATCTGTTAGTGGTACTAAGGGGAGGCTGGTGGTATCATGTCAATCTGTTAGTGGTACGAAGGGGAGGCTGGTGGTATCATGTCAATCTGTTAGTGGTACTAAGGGGAGGCTGGTGGTATCATGTCAATCTGTTAGTGGTACTAAGGCTGGTGGTATCATGTCAATCTGTTAGTGGTACTAAGAGGAGGCTGGTGGTATCATGTCTATCTGTTAGTGGTACTAAGGGGAGGCTGGTGGTATCATGTCAATCTGTTAGTGGTACTAAGGGGAGGCTGGTGGTATCATGTCAATCTGTTAGTGGTACTAAGGGGAGGCTGGTGGTATCATTTCAATCTGTTAGTGGTACTAAGGCTGGTGGTATCATGTCAATCTGTTAGTGGTACTAAGGGGAGGCTGGTGGTATCATGTCTATCTGTTAGTGGTACTAAGGGGAGGCTGGTGGTATCATGTCTATCTGTTAGTGGTACTAAGGGGAGGCTGGTGGTATCATGTATATCTGTTAGTTGTACTAAGGGGAGGCTGGTGGTATCATGTATATCTGTTAGTGGTACTAAGGCTGGTGGTATCATGTCAATCTGTTAGTGGTACTAAGAGGAGGCTGGTGGTATCATGTCAATCTGTTAGTGGTACTAAGGCTGGTGGTATCATGTCAATCTGTTAGTGGTACTAAGGCTGGTGGTATCATGTCTATCTGTTAGTGGTACTAAGGCTGGTGGTATCATATCTATCTGTTAGTGGTACTAAGGGGAGGCTGGTGGTATCATGTCAATCTGTTAGTGGTACTAAGGGGAGGCTGGTGGTATCATGTCTATCTGTTAGTGGTACTAAGGGGAGGCTGGTGGTATCATGTCAATCTGTTATTGGTACTAAGGCTGGTGGTATCATGTCTATCTGTTAGTGGTACTAAGAGGAGGCTGGTGGTATCATGTCAATCTGTTAGTGGTACTAAGGGGAGGCTGGTGGTATCATGTTAATCTGTTAGTGGTACTAAGAGGAGGCTGGTGGTATCATGTCAATCTGTTAGTGGTACTAAGAGGAGGCTGGTGGTATCATTTCTATCTGTTAGTGGTACTAAGGCTGGTGGTATCATGTCAATCTGTTAGTGGTACTAAGGGGAGGCTTGTGGTATCATGTCAATCTGTTAGTGGTACTAAGGGGAGGCTGGTGCTATCATGTCTATCTGTTAGTGGTACTAAGGGGAGGCTGGTGGTATCATGTCAATCTGTTAGTGGTACTAAGGGGAGGCTGGTGGTATCATGTCAATCTGTTAGTGGTACTAATGGGGAGGCTGGTGGTATCATGTCTATCTGTTAGTGGTACTAATGGGGAGGCTGGTGGTATCATGTCTATCTGTTAGTGGTACTGAGAGGAGGCTGGTGGTATCATGTCAATCTGTTAGTGGTACTAAGGGGAGGCTGGTGGTATCATGTCAATCTGTTAGTGGTACGAAGGGGAGGCTGGTGGTATCATGTCAATCTGTTAGTGGTACTAAGGGGAGGCTGGTGGTATCATGTCAATCTGTTAGTGGTACTAAGGCTGGTGGTATCATGTCAATCTGTTAGTGGTACTAAGAGGAGGCTGGTGGTATCATGTCTATCTGTTAGTGGTACTAAGGGGAGGCTGGTGGTATCATGTCAATCTGTTAGTGGTACTAAGGGGAGGCTGGTGGTATCATGTCAATCTGTTAGTGGTACTAAGGGGAGGCTGGTGGTATCATTTCAATCTGTTAGTGGTACTAAGGCTGGTGGTATCATGTCAATCTGTTAGTGGTACTAAGGGGAGGCTGGTGGTATCATGTCTATCTGTTAGTGGTACTAAGGGGAGGCTGGTGGTATCATGTCTATCTGTTAGTGGTACTAAGGGGAGGCTGGTGGTATCATGTATATCTGTTAGTTGTACTAAGGGGAGGCTGGTGGTATCATGTATATCTGTTAGTGGTACTAAGGCTGGTGGTATCATGTCTATCTGTTAGTGGTACTAAGAGGAGGCTGGTGGTATCATGTCAATCTGTTAGTGGTACTAAGAGGAGGCTGGTGGTATCATGTCAATCTGTTAGTGGTACTAAGGCTGGTGGTATCATGTCAATCTGTTAGTGGTACTAAGGGGAGGCTGGTGGTATCATGTCAATCTGTTAGTGGTACTAAGGCTGGTGGTATCATGTCAATCTGTTAGTGGTACTAAGAGGAGGCTGGTGGTATCATGTCTATCTGTTAGTGGTACTAAGAGGAGGCTGGTGGTATCATGTCTATCTGTTAGTGGTACTAAGAGGAGGCTGGTGGTATCATGTCAATCTGTTAGTGGTACTAAGGCTGGTGGTATCATGTCTATCTGTTAGTGGTACTAAGAGGAGGCTGGTGGTATCATGTCAATCTGTTAGTGGTACTAAGGGGAGGCTGGTGGTATCATGTCAATCTGTTAGTAGTACTAAGGCTGGTGGTATCATGTCTATCTGTTAGTGGTACTAAGAGGAGGCTGGTGGTATCATGTCTATCTGTTAGTGGTACTAAGGGGAGGCTGGTGGTATCATGTCTATCTGTTAGTGGTACTAAGGGGAGGCTGGTGGTATCATGTCAATATGTTAGTGGTACTAAGGGGAGGCTGGTGGTATCATGTCTATCTGTTAGTGGTACTAAGGGGAGGCTGGTGGTATCATGTCAATCTGTTAGTGGTACTAAGAGGAGGCTGGTGGTATCATGTTAATCTGTTAGTGGTACTAAGGGGAGGCTGGTGGTATCATGTCAATCTGTTAGTGGTACTAAGAGGAGGCTGGTGGTATCATGTCAATCTGTTAGTGGTACTAAGGGGAGGCTGGTGGTATCATGTCAATCTGTTAGTGGTACTAAGGCTGGTGGTATCATGTCAATCTGTTAGTGGTACTAAGAGGAGGCTGGTGGTATCATGTCTATCTGTTAGTGGTACTAAGGGGAGGCTGGTGGTATCATGTCAATCTGTTAGTGGTACTAAGGGGAGGCTGGTGGTATCATGTCAATCTGTTAGTGACTGTATATATGGAAATCTCAGCTCCACTCAAGAAGTCTTTTATCCGGAGATATTTCCCAGAGACACTGAACCCTGGTAACACACACACACCAAGCTTTATGTGCTTCTCATGATTACGTGCATGGTTTTCACTGCAGCCACAGGTCTGCTTTCACATGTTCATATTCAGCTAGCGTCTCCCAAAATATCTATACATTTATTCATAATTCTTTTCATGTATGGGGGAAGAGAAACCATAGTTGAGCTGGGAAGCATTTGACCTCCATCAACCACCCTCTTCCTTCCTTTCTCTGTTCTTCCTTCGTTCATTTTTTACTGTCCCTCCCTCCCTCCTTTTTTCCCATTACCACCGGTCACTTCTACCCCTCAGAGAGTACCCCAGCTCTGCCTCTGTTCAGGCCTGATAACGTCACCTCTCTGTGCATCCTAAATAGCACCCTATTCCCTACATAGGGCACTACTTTGGATGGCTCTGGTCACAATAAGTGCACTACATATGGAATAGGGTTCTATTTGGGACATATATTCTGTGAGACCAGCTGATGAATATAAATGAGTGCTTCTATTCATGCTCTTCTGTCATCTTATTAACAGAAAAACCCATTAACCTGTTAACTACCATATTCTAGAACATCCGAACAGCCAATTAGCTGACATTACACATTCATTTATTCAATTTGTATAGCAGGAAAGTTCACACATTTCTGCTAATGAGATGCATCAAATGTGCACCAAATGCAGATTTGCGCTGTACTAAGGGGAGGCTGGTGGTATCATTTCAATCTGTTAGTGGTACTAAGGCTGGTGGTATCATGTCAATCTGTTAGTGGTACTAAGGGGAGGCTGGTGGTATCATGTCTATCTGTTAGTGGTACTAAGGGGAGGCTGGTGGTATCATGTCTATCTGTTAGTGGTACTAAGGGGAGGCTGGTGGTATCATGTATATCTGTTAGTTGTACTAAGGGGAGGCTGGTGGTATCATGTATATCTGTTAGTGGTACTAAGGCTGGTGGTATCATGTCAATCTGTTAGTGGTACTAAGAGGAGGCTGGTGGTATCATGTCAATCTGTTAGTGGTACTAAGGCTGGTGGTATCATGTCAATCTGTTAGTGGTACTAAGGGGAGGCTGGTGGTATCATGTCAATCTGTTAGTGGTACTAAGGCTGGTGGTATCATGTCAATCTGTTAGTGGTACTAAGAGGAGGCTGGTGGTATCATGTCTATCTGTTAGTGGTACTAAGAGGAGGCTGGTGGTATCATGTCAATCTGTTAGTGGTACTAAGGCTGGTGGTATCATGTCTATCTGTTAGTGGTACTAAGAGGAGGCTGGTGGTATCATGTCAATCTGTTAGTGGTACTAAGGGGAGGCTGGTGGTATCTTGTCAATCTGTTAGTGGTACTAAGGCTGGTGGTATCATGTCTATCTGTTAGTGGTACTAAGAGGAGGCTGGTGGTATCATGTCTATCTGTTAGTGGTACTAAGGGGAGGCTGGTGGTATCATGTCTATCTGTTAGTGGTACTAAGGGGAGGCTGGTGGTATCATGTCAATATGTTAGTGGTACTAAGGGGAGGCTGGTGGTATCATGTCTATCTGTTAGTGGTACTAAGGGGAGGCTGGTGGTATCATGTCAATCTGTTAGTGGTACTAAGGCTGGTGGTATCATGTCTATCTGTTAGTGGTACTAAGAGGAGGCTGGTGGTATCATGTCAATCTGTTAGTGGTACTAAGGGGAGGCTGGTGGTATCTTGTCAATCTGTTAGTGGTACTAAGGCTGGTGGTATCATGTCTATCTGTTAGTGGTACTAAGAGGAGGCTGGTGGTATCATGTCTATCTGTTAGTGGTACTAAGGGGAGGCTGGTGGTATCATGTCTATCTGTTAGTGGTACTAAGGGGAGGCTGGTGGTATCATGTCAATATGTTAGTGGTACTAAGGGGAGGCTGGTGGTATCATGTCTATCTGTTAGTGGTACTAAGGGGAGGCTGGTGGTATCATGTCAATCTGTTAGTGGTACTAAGAGGAGGCTGGTGGTATCATGTCAATCTGTTAGTGGTACTAAGAGGAGGCTGGTGGTATCATGTCTATCTGTTAGTGGTACTAAGGGGAGGCTGGTGGTATCATGTCTATCTGTTAGTGGTACTAAGGGGAGGCTGGTGGTATCATGTCAATATGTTAGTGGTACTAAGGGGAGGCTGGTGGTATCATGTCTATCTGTTAGTGGTACTAAGGGGAGGCTGGTGGTATCATGTCAATCTGTTAGTGGTACTAAGAGGAGGCTGGTGGTATCATGTCAATCTGTTATTGGTACTAAGAGGAGGCTGGTGGTATCATGTCAATCTGTTAGTGGCACTAAGAGGAGGATGGTGGTATCATGTCTATCTGTTAGTGGTACTAAGGGGAGGCTGGTGGTATCATGTCAATCTGTTAGTGGTACTAAGAGGAGGCTGGTGGTATCATGTCAATCTGTTAGTGGCACTAAGGGGAGGCTGGTGGTATCATGTCAATCTGTTAGTGGTACTAAGGGGAGGCTGGTGGTATCATGTCAATCTGTTAGTGGTACTAAGGGGAGGCTGGTGGTATCATGTATATCTGTTAGTGGTACTAAGGGGAGGCTGGTGGTATCATGTTAATCTGTTAGTGGTACTAAGGGGAGGCTGGTGGTATCATGTCAATCTGTTAGTGGTACTAAGAGGAGGCTGGTGGTATCATGTCAATCTGTTAGTGGTACTAAGAGGAGGCTGGTGGTATCATGTCAATCTGTTAGTGGTACTAAGGGGAGGCTGGTGGTATCATGTCTATCTGTTAGTGGTACTAAGGCTGGTGGTATCATGTCAATCTGTTAGTGGTACTAAGAGGAGGCTGGTGGTATCATGTCAATCTGTTAGTGGTACTAAGGCTGGTGGTATCATGTCAATCTGTTAGTGGTACTAAGGGGAGGCTGGTGGTATCATGTCAATCTGTTAGTGGTACTAAGGCTGGTGGTATCATGTCAATCTGTTAGTGGTACTAAGGGGAGGCTGGTGGTATCATGTCTATCTGTTAGTGGTACTAAGGCTGGTGGTATCATGTCAATCTGTTAGTGGTACTAAGGGGAGGCTGGTGGTATCATGTCAATCTGTTAGTGGTACTAAGGGGAGGCTGGTGGTATCATGTCTATCTGTTAGTGGTACTAAGGCTGGTGGTATCATGTCAATCTGTTAGTGGTACTAAGGGGAGGCTGGTGGTATCATGTCTATCTGTTAGTGGTACTAAGGGGAGGCTGGTGGTATCATGTCTATCTGTTAGTGGTACTAAGGGGAGGCTGGTGGTATCATGTATATCTGTTAGTTGTACTAAGGGGAGGCTGGTGGTATCATGTATATCTGTTAGTGGTACTAAGGCTGGTGGTATCATGTCAATCTGTTAGTGGTACTAAGAGGAGGCTGGTGGTATCATGTCAATCTGTTAGTGGTACTAAGGCTGGTGGTATCATGTCAATCTGTTAGTGGTACTAAGGGGAGGCTGGTGGTATCATGTCAATCTGTTAGTGGTACTAAGGCTGGTGGTATCATGTCAATCTGTTAGTGGTACTAAGAGGAGGCTGGTGGTATCATGTCTATCTGTTAGTGGTACTAAGAGGAGGCTGGTGGTATCATGTCAATCTGTTAGTGGTACTAAGGCTGGTGGTATCATGTCTATCTGTTAGTGGTACTAAGAGGAGGCTGGTGGTATCATGTCAATCTGTTAGTGGTACTAAGGGGAGGCTGGTGGTATCTTGTCAATCTGTTAGTGGTACTAAGGCTGGTGGTATCATGTCTATCTGTTAGTGGTACTAAGAGGAGGCTGGTGGTATCATGTCTATCTGTTAGTGGTACTAAGGGGAGGCTGGTGGTATCATGTCTATCTGTTAGTGGTACTAAGGGGAGGCTGGTGGTATCATGTCAATATGTTAGTGGTACTAAGGGGAGGCTGGTGGTATCATGTCTATCTGTTAGTGGTACTAAGGGGAGGCTGGTGGTATCATGTCAATCTGTTAGTGGTACTAAGAGGAGGCTGGTGGTATCATGTCAATCTGTTAGTGGTACTAAGAGGAGGCTGGTGGTATCATGTCTATCTGTTAGTGGTACTAAGGGGAGGCTGGTGGTATCATGTCTATCTGTTAGTGGTACTAAGGGGAGGCTGGTGGTATCATGTCAATATGTTAGTGGTACTAAGGGGAGGCTGGTGGTATCATGTCTATCTGTTAGTGGTACTAAGGGGAGGCTGGTGGTATCATGTCAATCTGTTAGTGGTACTAAGAGGAGGCTGGTGGTATCATGTCAATCTGTTATTGGTACTAAGAGGAGGCTGGTGGTATCATGTCAATCTGTTAGTGGCACTAAGAGGAGGATGGTGGTATCATGTCTATCTGTTAGTGGTACTAAGGGGAGGCTGGTGGTATCATGTCAATCTGTTAGTGGTACTAAGAGGAGGCTGGTGGTATCATGTCAATCTGTTAGTGGCACTAAGGGGAGGCTGGTGGTATCATGTCAATCTGTTAGTGGTACTAAGGGGAGGCTGGTGGTATCATGTCAATCTGTTAGTGGTACTAAGGGGAGGCTGGTGGTATCATGTATATCTGTTAGTGGTACTAAGGGGAGGCTGGTGGTATCATGTTAATCTGTTAGTGGTACTAAGGGGAGGCTGGTGGTATCATGTCAATCTGTTAGTGGTACTAAGAGGAGGCTGGTGGTATCATGTCTATCTGTTAGTGGTACTAAGGGGAGGCTGGTGGTATCATGTCTATCTGTTAGTGGTACTAAGGGGAGGCTGGTGGTATCATGTCAATATGTTAGTGGTACTAAGGGGAGGCTGGTGGTATCATGTCTATCTGTTAGTGGTACTAAGGGGAGGCTGGTGGTATCATGTCAATCTGTTAGTGGTACTAAGAGGAGGCTGGTGGTATCATGTCAATCTGTTATTGGTACTAAGAGGAGGCTGGTGGTATCATGTCAATCTGTTAGTGGCACTAAGAGGAGGATGGTGGTATCATGTCTATCTGTTAGTGGTACTAAGGGGAGGCTGGTGGTATCATGTCAATCTGTTAGTGGTACTAAGAGGAGGCTGGTGGTATCATGTCAATCTGTTAGTGGCACTAAGGGGAGGCTGGTGGTATCATGTCAATCTGTTAGTGGTACTAAGGGGAGGCTGGTGGTATCATGTCAATCTGTTAGTGGTACTAAGGGGAGGCTGGTGGTATCATGTATATCTGTTAGTGGTACTAAGGGGAGGCTGGTGGTATCATGTTAATCTGTTAGTGGTACTAAGGGGAGGCTGGTGGTATCATGTCAATCTGTTAGTGGTACTAAGAGGAGGCTGGTGGTATCATGTCAATCTGTTAGTGGTACTAAGAGGAGGCTGGTGGTATCATGTCAATCTGTTAGTGGTACTAAGGGGAGGCTGGTGGTATCATGTCTATCTGTTAGTGGTACTAAGGCTGGTGGTATCATGTCAATCTGTTAGTGGTACTAAGAGGAGGCTGGTGGTATCATGTCAATCTGTTAGTGGTACTAAGGCTGGTGGTATCATGTCAATCTGTTAGTGGTACTAAGGGGAGGCTGGTGGTATCATGTCAATCTGTTAGTGGTACTAAGGCTGGTGGTATCATGTCAATCTGTTAGTGGTACTAAGGGGAGGCTGGTGGTATCATGTCTATCTGTTAGTGGTACTAAGGCTGGTGGTATCATGTCAATCTGTTAGTGGTACTAAGGGGAGGCTGGTGGTATCATGTCAATCTGTTAGTGGTACTAAGGGGAGGCTGGTGGTATCATGTCTATCTGTTAGTGGTACTAAGGCTGGTGGTATCATGTCAATCTGTTAGTGGTACTAAGGGGAGGCTGGTGGTATCATGTCTATCTGTTAGTGGTACTAAGGGGAGGCTGGTGGTATCATGTCTATCTGTTAGTGGTACTAAGGGGAGGCTGGTGGTATCATGTATATCTGTTAGTTGTACTAAGGGGAGGCTGGTGGTATCATGTATATCTGTTAGTGGTACTAAGGCTGGTGGTATCATGTCAATCTGTTAGTGGTACTAAGAGGAGGCTGGTGGTATCATGTCAATCTGTTAGTGGTACTAAGGCTGGTGGTATCATGTCAATCTGTTAGTGGTACTAAGGGGAGGCTGGTGGTATCATGTCAATCTGTTAGTGGTACTAAGGCTGGTGGTATCATGTCAATCTGTTAGTGGTACTAAGAGGAGGCTGGTGGTATCATGTCTATCTGTTAGTGGTACTAAGAGGAGGCTGGTGGTATCATGTCAATCTGTTAGTGGTACTAAGGCTGGTGGTATCATGTCTATCTGTTAGTGGTACTAAGAGGAGGCTGGTGGTATCATGTCAATCTGTTAGTGGTACTAAGGGGAGGCTGGTGGTATCTTGTCAATCTGTTAGTGGTACTAAGGCTGGTGGTATCATGTCTATCTGTTAGTGGTACTAAGAGGAGGCTGGTGGTATCATGTCTATCTGTTAGTGGTACTAAGGGGAGGCTGGTGGTATCATGTCTATCTGTTAGTGGTACTAAGGGGAGGCTGGTGGTATCATGTCAATATGTTAGTGGTACTAAGGGGAGGCTGGTGGTATCATGTCTATCTGTTAGTGGTACTAAGGGGAGGCTGGTGGTATCATGTCAATCTGTTAGTGGTACTAAGAGGAGGCTGGTGGTATCATGTCAATCTGTTAGTGGTACTAAGAGGAGGCTGGTGGTATCATGTCTATCTGTTAGTGGTACTAAGGGGAGGCTGGTGGTATCATGTCTATCTGTTAGTGGTACTAAGGGGAGGCTGGTGGTATCATGTCAATATGTTAGTGGTACTAAGGGGAGGCTGGTGGTATCATGTCTATCTGTTAGTGGTACTAAGGGGAGGCTGGTGGTATCATGTCAATCTGTTAGTGGTACTAAGAGGAGGCTGGTGGTATCATGTCAATCTGTTATTGGTACTAAGAGGAGGCTGGTGGTATCATGTCAATCTGTTAGTGGCACTAAGAGGAGGATGGTGGTATCATGTCTATCTGTTAGTGGTACTAAGGGGAGGCTGGTGGTATCATGTCAATCTGTTAGTGGTACTAAGAGGAGGCTGGTGGTATCATGTCAATCTGTTAGTGGCACTAAGGGGAGGCTGGTGGTATCATGTCAATCTGTTAGTGGTACTAAGGGGAGGCTGGTGGTATCATGTCAATCTGTTAGTGGTACTAAGGGGAGGCTGGTGGTATCATGTATATCTGTTAGTGGTACTAAGGGGAGGCTGGTGGTATCATGTTAATCTGTTAGTGGTACTAAGGGGAGGCTGGTGGTATCATGTCAATCTGTTAGTGGTACTAAGAGGAGGCTGGTGGTATCATGTCAATCTGTTAGTGGTACTAAGAGGAGGCTGGTGGTATCATGTCAATCTGTTAGTGGTACTAAGGGGAGGCTGGTGGTATCATGTCTATCTGTTAGTGGTACTAAGGCTGGTGGTATCATGTCAATCTGTTAGTGGTACTAAGAGGAGGCTGGTGGTATCATGTCAATCTGTTAGTGGTACTAAGGCTGGTGGTATCATGTCAATCTGTTAGTGGTACTAAGGGGAGGCTGGTGGTATCATGTCTATCTGTTAGTGGTACTAAGGCTGGTGGTATCATGTCAATCTGTTAGTGGTACTAAGGGGAGGCTGGTGGTATCATGTCTATCTGTTAGTGGTACTAAGACTGGTGGTATCATGTCAATCTGTTAGTGGTACTAAGGGGAGGCTGGTGGTATCATGTCAATCTGTTAGTGGTACTAAGGGGAGGCTGGTGGTATCATGTCTATCTGTTAGTGGTACTAAGGGGAGGCTGGTGGTATCATGTCTATCTGTTAGTGGTACTAAGAGGAGGCTGGTGGTATCATGTCAATCTGTTAGTGGTACTAAGGGGAGGCTGGTGGTATCATGTCTATCTGTTAGTGGTACTAAGGCTGGTGGTATCATGTCAATCTGTTAGTGGTACTAAGAGGAGGCTGGTGGTATCATGTCAATCTGTTAGTGGTACTAAGGCTGGTGGTATCATGTCAATCTGTTAGTGGTACTAAGGGGAGGCTGGTGGTATCATGTCAATCTGTTAGTGGTACTAAGGCTGGTGGTATCATGTCAATCTGTTAGTGGTACTAAGGGGAGGCTGGTGGTATCATGTCTATCTGTTAGTGGTACTAAGGCTGGTGGTATCATGTCAATCTGTTAGTGGTACTAAGGGGAGGCTGGTGGTATCATGTCAATCTGTTAGTGGTACTAAGGGGAGGCTGGTGGTATCATGTCTATCTGTTAGTGGTACTAAGGCTGGTGGTATCATGTCAATCTGTTAGTGGTACTAAGGGGAGGCTGGTGGTATCATGTCTATCTGTTAGTGGTACTAAGGGGAGGCTGGTGGTATCATGTCTATCTGTTAGTGGTACTAAGGGGAGGCTGGTGGTATCATGTATATCTGTTAGTTGTACTAAGGGGAGGCTGGTGGTATCATGTATATCTGTTAGTGGTACTAAGGCTGGTGGTATCATGTCAATCTGTTAGTGGTACTAAGAGGAGGCTGGTGGTATCATGTCAATCTGTTAGTGGTACTAAGGCTGGTGGTATCATGTCAATCTGTTAGTGGTACTAAGGGGAGGCTGGTGGTATCATGTCAATCTGTTAGTGGTACTAAGGCTGGTGGTATCATGTCAATCTGTTAGTGGTACTAAGAGGAGGCTGGTGGTATCATGTCTATCTGTTAGTGGTACTAAGAGGAGGCTGGTGGTATCATGTCAATCTGTTAGTGGTACTAAGGCTGGTGGTATCATGTCTATCTGTTAGTGGTACTAAGAGGAGGCTGGTGGTATCATGTCAATCTGTTAGTGGTACTAAGGGGAGGCTGGTGGTATCTTGTCAATCTGTTAGTGGTACTAAGGCTGGTGGTATCATGTCTATCTGTTAGTGGTACTAAGAGGAGGCTGGTGGTATCATGTCTATCTGTTAGTGGTACTAAGGGGAGGCTGGTGGTATCATGTCTATCTGTTAGTGGTACTAAGGGGAGGCTGGTGGTATCATGTCAATATGTTAGTGGTACTAAGGGGAGGCTGGTGGTATCATGTCTATCTGTTAGTGGTACTAAGGGGAGGCTGGTGGTATCATGTCAATCTGTTAGTGGTACTAAGAGGAGGCTGGTGGTATCATGTCAATCTGTTAGTGGTACTAAGAGGAGGCTGGTGGTATCATGTCTATCTGTTAGTGGTACTAAGGGGAGGCTGGTGGTATCATGTCTATCTGTTAGTGGTACTAAGGGGAGGCTGGTGGTATCATGTCAATATGTTAGTGGTACTAAGGGGAGGCTGGTGGTATCATGTCTATCTGTTAGTGGTACTAAGGGTAGGCTGGTGGTATCATGTCAATCTGTTAGTGGTACTAAGAGGAGGCTGGTGGTATCATGTCAATCTGTTATTGGTACTAAGAGGAGGCTGGTGGTATCATGTCAATCTGTTAGTGGCACTAAGAGGAGGATGGTGGTATCATGTCTATCTGTTAGTGGTACTAAGGGGAGGCTGGTGGTATCATGTCAATCTGTTAGTGGTACTAAGAGGAGGCTGGTGGTATCATGTCAATCTGTTAGTGGCACTAAGGGGAGGCTGGTGGTATCATGTCAATCTGTTAGTGGTACTAAGGGGAGGCTGGTGGTATCATGTCAATCTGTTAGTGGTACTAAGGGGAGGCTGGTGGTATCATGTATATCTGTTAGTGGTACTAAGGGGAGGCTGGTGGTATCATGTTAATCTGTTAGTGGTACTAAGGGGAGGCTGGTGGTATCATGTCAATCTGTTAGTGGTACTAAGAGGAGGCTGGTGGTATCATGTCAATCTGTTAGTGGTACTAAGAGGAGGCTGGTGGTATCATGTCAATCTGTTAGTGGTACTAAGGGGAGGCTGGTGGTATCATGTCTATCTGTTAGTGGTACTAAGGCTGGTGGTATCATGTCAATCTGTTAGTGGTACTAAGAGGAGGCTGGTGGTATCATGTCAATCTGTTAGTGGTACTAAGGCTGGTGGTATCATGTCAATCTGTTAGTGGTACTAAGGGGAGGCTGGTGGTATCATGTCTATCTGTTAGTGGTACTAAGGCTGGTGGTATCATGTCAATCTGTTAGTGGTACTAAGGGGAGGCTGGTGGTATCATGTCTATCTGTTAGTGGTACTAAGACTGGTGGTATCATGTCAATCTGTTAGTGGTACTAAGGGGAGGCTGGTGGTATCATGTCAATCTGTTAGTGGTACTAAGGGGAGGCTGGTGGTATCATGTCTATCTGTTAGTGGTACTAAGAGGAGGCTGGTGGTATCATGTCAATCTGTTAGTGGTACTAAGGGGAGGCTGGTGGTATCATGTCAATCTGTTAGTGGTACTAAGGGGAGGCTGGTGGTATCATGTCTATCTGTTAGTGGTACTAAGGGGAGGCTGGTGGTGTCATGTCAATCTGTTAGTGGTACTAAGAGGAGGATGGTTTTCTCTCCACATATTCTCTAACAAAGCTCTCTGTGTTTCCAGCATGTGGCTCATCATCATTTTTTCCCTCTTTTTCAAAGCCTTGAATTCATAGGCCTCAGTGGTGATCTAGATCTTTATTAACACTGTAGTTATTTTCCTTTTAGTGTTTTTCTGTGTTGGGACAGGACAACATTTCTGCTCTTCCCAATGCGTCCCAAATGACACCCTATTCCCTACATAGAACACCCTATTCCCTACATAGTGCATCCTATTCCCTACATAGTGCATCCTATTCCCTACATATTGCACCCTATTCCATACATAGAACACCCTATTCCCTACATAGTGCATTACTTTGGACCAGAGCCATGCACTACTATTTGGGACGCAATCCTCCTCTCATCTCCATGTCCTGAAGCAGAATCTGACTGTAACTCAGTGCCAGCACTGCTAGCTAGCTGCTTTTAGTAACCCCACTTCATGCTATGGATTAATAGCCATTAAGCTAGATGGAGAGCACTCTACTTCCCAGCTAATGCCCAGCAAAGGCCTGCAGTGTGCTGTGCCCTGTCTTACGTAGGAAGGACCAGAAAAGGCCTGAAGTGTGCTGTGCCCTGTCTTACGTAGGAAGGACCAGAAAAGGCCTGCAGTGTGCTGTGCCCTGTCTTACGTAGGAAGGACCAGAAAAGGCCTGCAGTGTGCTGTGCCCTGTCTTACGTAGGAAGGACCAGAAAAGGCCTGCAGTGTGCTGTGCCCTGTCTTACGTAGGCCAGAAAAGGCCTGCAGTGTGCTGTGCCCTGTCTTACGTAGGAAGGACCAGAAAAGGCCTGCAGTGTGCTGTGCCCTGTCTTACGTAGGAAGGACCAGAAAAGGCCTGCAGTGTGCTGTGCCCTGTCTTACGTAGGAAGGACCAGAAAAGGCCTGCAGTGTGCTGTGCCCTGTCTTACGTAGGAAGGACCAGAAAAGGCCTGCAGTGTGCTGTGCCCTGTCTTACGTAGGAAGGACCAGAAAAGGCCTGCAGTGTGCTGTGCCCTGTCTTACGTAGGAAGGACCAGAAAAGGCCTGCAGTGTGCTGTGCCCTGTCTTACGTAGGCCAGAAAAGGCCTGCAGTGTGCTGTGCCCTGTCTTACGTAGGACCAGAAAAGGCCTGCAGTGTGCTGTGCCCTGTCTTACGTAGGAAGGACCAGAAAAGTGCAGAACAAATGTTTAGATTTAGATCCATTTATTTGCCACCCATCAAAGACAGTAAAAAAAAACACCAGCATATCAGCTCCAAGTCATTTTTATTTTGGAAATCGGTTCCAAAATATTTCCATGCATAATAGAGAGTCATGCACTGAGGTTACAAACCATTAGGAACACCTGCTCTTTCCATGACATAGACTGACCAGGTGAAACTCAATATTTGGAAGGTGTTACTAATGTTTGGTATACTCTGTGTACACTACATGGCCAAAAGTATGTGGGAACCTGCTCATCGAACATCTCATTCCAAAATCAGGGGCATTAATATGGAGTTGGTCCCCCTTTACTACTAGAACAGCCTCCACTCTTCTGTGATTGCTTTCAACTAGATGATGGGACATTGCTGCCGGGACTTGCTTCCATTCAGCCACAAGAGCATTTGTGAGGTTGGGCACTGATGTTGGGCGATTAGGCCTGGCTTGCAGTCGGCGTTTCAATTCATCCCAAAGGTGTTCGATGGGGTTGAGGTCAGTGATTTTTGCAGGCCAGCAAGTTCTTCCATACCAATCTCAACAAACCATTTCTGTATGGACTTCGCTTTGTGCACAGGTGCATTGTCATGCTGAAACAGGAAAGAGCCTTTCCCAAGCTGTTGCCACAAAGTTGGAAGCACAGAATAATCTAGAACGTCATTGTATGCTGTAGCGTTAAGATTTCCCTTCACTGGAACTAAGAGGCCAAGCCCGAACCATGAAAAACAGCCCCAGACTAATATTCCTCCTCCACCAAACTTTACAGTTGACACTATGCATTCTCCTGGCATCCGCCAAACCCAGATTTGCCCGTCGGACTGCCGTATGGTGAAGCGTGATTCATCACTCCAGAGAACTCACGTCTGTAGCCATGACGTTCTTTGAAAAGGCTGGTCTCACATCAACACCAGCTGGAAAGCCTAGCCCCACTCCAATTCGCCCCAACAGATCCACAGATGACACAATCTCAATTGCGCTCCGCACTGCCCTTTCCCACCTGGACAAGAGAAACACCTATGTGAGAATGCTGTTCATTGACTACAGGTCAGCGTTCAACACCATAGTAACAACACATCTGCCACCCTGATCCTCAACACCGGGGCCAGGAATGTATTGACCTCCTCCCTATAGGCTGTCTCGTCGTTGTCGGTGATCAGGCTGTTGTGTCATCAGCAAACTTAATGATGGTTTTGGAGTCGTGCCTGGTCATGCAGTCATGAGTGAAAAGGGAGTACAGGAGGGGGCTGAGCACGGACCCCTGAGGGGCCCCTGTGTTGAGGATCAGCTTGGCGGATGTTTTGTTACCTACCCCTACCACCTGGGGGTGGTGGGAAGTCAGGAAGTCCAGGATCCAGTTGCAGAGGTAGGTGTTTAGTCCCAGGGTCCTTAGCTTAGTGATGAGCCTTCAGGGAACTTTAGTGTTGAATGCTGAGCTGTAGTCAATGAATGGAGTGCAATGTGGAGTGCAATAGAGATTACATCATCTGTGGATCTGTTGGGGCGGTATGTAAATTGGAGTGGGTCTAGGGTTTCTGGGATAATTGTGTTGATATGGGCCATTACCAGCCTTTCAAAGAAGTTCATGGCTAAATGCGTGAGTGCTACGGGTCGGTTGTCATTTAGGCAGGTTACCTTAGTGTTCTTGGACACAGGGACTATGGTGGTCTGCTTGAAACATGTTGGTATTACAGACTCAGACAGGGAGAGGTTGAAAATGTCAGTGAAGACACTTGCCAGTTGGTCAGTGCATGCTCGGAGTACACGTCCTGGTAATCCGTCTGGCCCTACGGCCTTGTGAATGTTGACCTGTTTAAAGGTCTTAGTCACGTCGGCTACGGAGAGCGTGATCACACAGTCGTCCGGAACAGCTGATGCTCTCATGCATGTTTCAGTGTTACTAGTTCTCGGCTGTGCTTCCCTTTGTAGTCTGTAATAGTTTGCAAGCCCTGCCACTTCCGACGAGCGTCGGAGCTGTTATAGTACGATTCGATCTTTGCCTGAGCTTTGCCTGTTTGATGGTTCGTCAGAGGGCATAGCGGGATTTCTTGTAAGCTTCCGGTTTAGAGTCCTGCTCCTTGAAAGCGGCAGCTCTACCCTTTACCTCAGTGCGGATGTTGCCTGTAATCCATGGCTTCTGGTTGGGGTATGTACGTACAGTCACTGTGGGGATGACTTCATCGATGCACTTATTGATGAAGCCAGTGACTGATGTGGTGTAGTCCTTAATGCCATTGGAAGAATCCCGGAACATATTTCAGTCTGTGCAAAACAGTCCTGTAGCTTAGGACCTGCTTCATCTGACCACTTTTTTATTGACCGTTTTTGCTTCCTTCTTAAATGTTTCCTTGTAATCAGGAATCAGGAGGATAGAATTATGGTTAGATTTACCAAATGGAGGGCGAGGGAGAGCTTTGTACGTATCTCTGTGTGTGGAGTAAAGGTGGTCTAGAGTTTTTTCCCTCTGGTTGCACATTTAACATGCTGGTAGAAATTAGGTAAAACGGATTTGAGTTTCCCTGCATTAAAGTCCCCGGCCACTAGGAGCACCACCTCTGGATGAGCGTTTTCCTGTTTGCTTATGGTCTTTATACAGCTCATTGAGTGCGGACTTAGTGCCGCACTCTATGATGTGACGTTGAATGATTTAGTGATGGTGTTACTCCCTCTAAAACAATCTGATTTAGTGTTGGTGTTACTCCCTCTACAATCATCTGATTTAGTGTTGGTGTTACTCCCTCTAAAACCATCTGATTTAGTGATGGTGTTACTCCCTCTACAACCATCTGATTTAGTGTTGGTGTTACTCCCTCTAAAACCATCTGATTTAGTGTTGGTGTTACTCCCTCTAAAACCATCTGATTTAGTGTTGGTGTTACTCCCTCTAAAACCATCTGATTTAGTGATGGTGTTACTCCCTCTACAACCATCTGATTTAGTGTTGGTGTTACTCCCTCTAAAACCATCTGATTTAGTGTTGGTGTTACTCCCTCTAAAACCATCTGATTTAGTGTTGGTGTTACTCCCTCTACAACCATCTGATTTAGTGTTGGTGTTACTCCCTCTAAAACCATCTGATTTAGTGTTGGTGTTACTCCCTCTAAAACCATCTGATTTAGTGTTGGTGTTACTCCCTCTACAACCATCTGATTTAGTGTTGGTGTTACTCCCTCTAAAACCATCTGATTTAGTGTTGGTGTTACTCCCTCTAAAACCATCTGATTTAGTGATGGTGTTACTCCCTCTAAAACCATCTGATTTAGTGTTGGTGTTACTCCCTCTAAAACCATCTGATTTAGTGTTGGTGTTACTCCCTCTACAATCATATGATTTAGTGTTGGTGTTACTCCCTCTAAAACCATCTGATTTAGTGTTGGTGTTACTCCCTCTAAAACCATCTGATTTAGTGTTGGTGTTACTCCCTCTAAAACCATCTGATTTAGTGTTGGTGTTACTCCCTCTAAAACCATCTGATTTAGTGTTGGTGTTACTCCCTCTAAAACCATCTGATTTAGTGTTGGTGTTACTCCCTCTACAACCATCTGATTTAGTGTTGGTGTTACTCCCTCTAAAACCATCTGATTTAGTGATGGTGTTACTCCCTCTACAACCATCTGATTTAGTGTTGGTGTTACTCCCTCTAAAACCATCTGATTTAGTGTTGGTGTTACTCCCTCTACAACCATCTGATTTAGTGTTGGTGTTACTCCCTCTAAAACCATCTGATTTAGTGTTGGTGTTACTCCCTCTAAAACCATCTGATTTAGTGTTGGTGTTACTCCCTCTACAACCATCTGATTTAGTGTTGGTGTTACTCCCTCTAAAACCATCTGATTTAGTGTTGGTGTTACTCCCTCTAAAACCATCTGATTTAGTGTTGGTGTTACTCCCTCTAAAACCATCTGATTTAGTGTTGGTGTTACTCCCTCTACAACCATCTGATTTAGTGTTGGTGTTACTCCCTCTAAAACCATCTGATTTAGTGTTGGTGTTACTCCCTCTAAAACCATCTGATTTAGTGTTGGTGTTACTCCCTCTAAAACCATCTGATTTAGTGTTGGTGTTACTCCCTCTACAACCATCTGATTTAGTGTTGGTGTTACTCCCTCTAAAACCATCTGATTTAGTGTTGGTGTTACTCCCTCTAAAACCATCTGATTTAGTGTTGGTGTTACTCCCTCTACAACCATCTGATTTAGTGTTGGTGTTACTCCCTCTAAAACCATCTGATTTAGTGTTGGTGTTACTCCCTCTAAAACCATCTGATTTAGTGTTGGTGTTACTCCCTCTACAACCATCTGATTTAGTGTTGGTGTTACTCCCTCTACAACCATCTGATTTAGTGTTGGTGTTACTCCCTCTAAAACCATCTGATTTAGTGTTGGTGTTACTCCCTCTAAAACCATCTGATTTAGTGATGGTGTTACTCCCTCTAAAACCATCTGATTTAGTGTTGGTGTTACTCCCTCTAAAACCATCTGATTTAGTGTTGGTGTTACTCCCTCTAAAACCATCTGATTTAGTGTTGGTGTTACTCCCTCTAAAACCATCTGATTTAGTGTTGGTGTTACTCCCTCTAAAACCATCTGATTTAGTGTTGGTGTTACTCCCTCTACAACCATCTGATTTAGTGTTGGTGTTACTCCCTCTAAAACCATCTGATTTAGTGTTGGTGTTACTCCCTCTACAACCATCTGATTTAGTGTTGGTGTTACTCCCTCTAAAACCATCTGATTTAGTGTTGGTGTTACTCCCTCTAAAACCATCTGATTTAGTGTTGGTGTTACTCCCTCTACAACCATCTGATTTAGTGTTGGTGTTACTCCCTCTAAAACCATCTGATTTAGTGTTGGTGTTACTCCCTCTAAAACCATCTGATTTAGTGATGGTGTTACTCCCTCTACAACCATCTGATTTAGTGTTGGTGTTACTCCCTCTACAACCATCTGATTTAGTGTTGGTGTTACTCCCTCTAAAACCATCTGATTTAGTGTTGGTGTTACTCCCTCTAAAACCATCTGATTTAGTGTTGGTGTTACTCCCTCTAAAACCATCTGATTTAGTGTTGGTGTTACTCCCTCTAAAACCATCTGATTTAGTGTTGGTGTTACTCCCTCTAAAACCATCTGATTTAGTGTTGGTGTTACTCCCTCTAAAACCATCTGATTTAGTGTTGGTGTTACTCCCTCTAAAACCATCTGATTTAGTGTTGGTGTTACTCCCTCTAAAACCATCTGATTTAGTGTTGGTGTTACTCCCTCTAAAACCATCTGATTTAGTGTTGGTGTTACTCCCTCTACAACCATCTGATTTAGTGTTGGTGTTACTCCCTCTAAAACCATCTGATTTAGTGTTGGTGTTACTCCCTCTAAAACCATCTGATTTAGTGTTGGTGTTACTCCCTCTAAAACCATCTGATTTAGTGTTGGTGTTACTCCCTCTAAAACCATCTGATTTAGTGTTGGTGTTACTCCCTCTACAACCATCTGATTTAGTGTTGGTGTTACTCCCTCTACAACCATCTGATTTAGTGTTGGTGTTACTCCCTCTAAAACCATCTGATTTAGTGATGGTGTTACTCCCTCTACAACCATCTGATTTAGTGTTGGTGTTACTCCCTCTAAAACCATCTGATTTAGTGTTGGTGTTACTCCCTCTAAAACCATCTGATTTAGTGTTGGTGTTACTCCCTCTAAAACCATCTGATTTAGTGTTGGTGTTACTCCCTCTAAAACCATCTGATTTAGTGTTGGTGTTACTCCCTCTAAAACCATCTGATTTAGTGTTGGTGTTACTCCCTCTAAAACCATCTGATTTAGTGTTGGTGTTACTCCCTCTAAAACCATCTGATTTAGTGTTGGTGTTACTCCCTCTACAACCATCTGATTTAGTGTTGGTGTTACTCCCTCTAAAACCATCTGATTTAGTGTTGGTGTTACTCCCTCTAAAACCATCTGATTTAGTGTTGGTGTTACTCCCTCTAAAACCATCTGATTTAGTGTTGGTGTTACTCCCTCTAAAACCATCTGATTTAGTGTTGGTGTTACTCCCTCTAAAACCATCTGATTTAGTGTTGGTGTTACTCCCTCTAAAACCATCTGATTTAGTGTTGGTGTTACTCCCTCTAAAACCATCTGATTTAGTGTTGGTGTTACTCCCTCTAAAACCATCTGATTTAGTGTTGGTGTTACTCCCTCTAAAACCATCTGATTTAGTGTTGGTGTTACTCCCTCTAAAACCATCTGATTTAGTGATGGTGTTACTCCCTCTAAAACCATCTGATTTAGTGTTGGTGTTACTCCCTCTAAAACCATCTGATTTAGTGTTGGTGTTACTCCCTCTAAAACCATCTGATTTAGTGTTGGTGTTACTCCCTCTACAACCATCTGATTTAGTGTTGGTGTTACTCCCTCTAAAACCATCTGATTTAGTGTTGGTGTTACTCCCTCTAAAACCATCTGATTTAGTGTTGGTGTTACTCCCTCTAAAACCATCTGATTTAGTGTTGGTGTTACTCCCTCTAAAACCATCTGATTTAGTGTTGGTGTTACTCCCTCTACAACCATCTGATTTAGTGTTGGTGTTACTCCCTCTAAAACCATCTGATTTAGTGTTGGTGTTACTCCCTCTAAAACCATCTGATTTAGTGTTGGTGTTACTCCCTCTAAAACCATCTGATTTAGTGTTGGTGTTACTCCCTCTACAACCATCTGATTTAGTGTTGGTGTTACTCCCTCTAAAACCATCTGATTTAGTGTTGGTGTTACTCCCTCTAAAACCATCTGATTTAGTGTTGGTGTTACTCCCTCTAAAACCATCTGATTTAGTGATGGTGTTACTCCCTCTAAAACCATCTGATTTAGTGTTGGTGTTACTCCCTCTAAAACCATCTGATTTAGTGTTGGTGTTACTCCCTCTAAAACCATCTGATTTAGTGTTGGTGTTACTCCCTCTAAAACCATCTGATTTAGTGTTGGTGTTACTCCCTCTAAAACCATCTGATTTAGTGTTGGTGTTACTCCCTCTAAAACCATCTGATTTAGTGTTGGTGTTACTCCCTCTACAACCATCTGATTTAGTGTTGGTGTTACTCCCTCTAAAACCATCTGATTTAGTGTTGGTGTTACTCCCTCTAAAACCATCTGATTTAGTGTTGGTGTTACTCCCTCTAAAACCATCTGATTTAGTGTTGGTGTTACTCCCTCTAAAACCATCTGATTTAGTGTTGGTGTTACTCCCTCTACAACCATCTGATTTAGTGTTGGTGTTACTCCCTCTAAAACCATCTGATTTAGTGTTGGTGTTACTCCCTCTAAAACCATCTGATTTAGTGTTGGTGTTACTCCCTCTACAACCATCTGATTTAGTGTTGGTGTTACTCCCTCTAAAACCATCTGATTTAGTGTTGGTGTTACTCCCTCTAAAACCATCTGATTTAGTGTTGGTGTTACTCCCTCTAAAACCATCTGATTTAGTGTTGGTGTTACTCCCTCTAAAACCATCTGATTTAGTGTTGGTGTTACTCCCTCTAAAACCATCTGATTTAGTGTTGGTGTTACTCCCTCTAAAACCATCTGATTTAGTGTTGGTGTTACTCCCTCTAAAACCATCTGATTTAGTGTTGGTGTTACTCCCTCTAAAACCATCTGATTTAGTGTTGGTGTTACTCCCTCTACAACCATCTGATTTAGTGTTGGTGTTACTCCCTCTAAAACCATCTGATTTAGTGTTGGTGTTACTCCCTCTAAAACCATCTGATTTAGTGTTGGTGTTACTCCCTCTAAAACCATCTGATTTAGTGTTGGTGTTACTCCCTCTAAAACCATCTGATTTAGTGTTGGTGTTACTCCCTCTACAACCATCTGATTTAGTGTTGGTGTTACTCCCTCTAAAACCATCTGATTTAGTGTTGGTGTTACTCCCTCTAAAACCATCTGATTTAGTGTTGGTGTTACTCCCTCTAAAACCATCTGATTTAGTGTTGGTGTTACTCCCTCTACAACCATCTGATTTAGTGTTGGTGTTACTCCCTCTAAAACCATCTGATTTAGTGATGGTGTTACTCCCTCTAAAACCATCTGATTTAGTGAGGGTGTTACTCCCTCTAAAACCATCTGATTTAGTGTTGGTGTTACTCCCTCTACAACCATCTGATTTAGTGTTGGTGTTACTCCCTCTAAAACCATCTGATTTAGTGTTGGTGTTACTCCCTCTAAAACCATCTGATTTAGTGTTGGTGTTACTCCCTCTAAAACCATCTGATTTAGTGTTGGTGTTACTCCCTCTAAAACCATCTGATTTAGTGTTGGTGTTACTCCCTCTACAACCATCTGATTTAGTGTTGGTGTTACTCCCTCTAAAACCATCTGATTTAGTGTTGGTGTTACTCCCTCTAAAACCATCTGATTTAGTGTTGGTGTTACTCCCTCTAAAACCATCTGATTTAGTGTTGGTGTTACTCCCTCTACAACCATCTGATTTAGTGTTGGTGTTACTCCCTCTAAACCCATCTGATTTAGTGTTGGTGTTACTCCCTCTAAAACCATCTGATTTAGTGATGGTGTTACTCCCTCTACAACCATCTGATTTAGTGATGGTGTTACTCCCTCTACAACCATCTGATTTAGTGTTGGTGTTACTCCCTCTAAAACCATCTGATTTAGTGTTGGTGTTACTCCCTCTAAAACCATCTGATTTAGTGTTGGTGTTACTCCCTCTAAAACCATCTGATTTAGTGATGGTGTTACTCCCTCTAAAACCATCTGATTTAGTGTTGGTGTTACTCCCTCTAAAACCATCTGATTTAGTGTTGGTGTTACTCCCTCTAAAACCATCTGATTTAGTGTTGGTGTTACTCCCTCTAAAACCATCTGATTTAGTGTTGGTGTTACTCCCTCTAAAACCATCTGATTTAGTGTTGGTGTTACTCCCTCTAAAACCATCTGATTTAGTGTTGGTGTTACTCCCTCTACAATCATCTGATTTAGTGTTGGTGTTACTCCCTCTAAAACCATCTGATTTAGTGTTGGTGTTACTCCCTCTAAAACCATCTGATTTAGTGTTGGTGTTACTCCCTCTAAAACCATCTGATTTAGTGTTGGTGTTACTCCCTCTAAAACCATCTGATTTAGTGTTGGTGTTACTCCCTCTACAACCATCTGATTTAGTGTTGGTGTTACTCCCTCTACAATCATCTGATTTAGTGTTGGTGTTACTCCCTCTAAAACCATCTGATTTAGTGATGGTGTTACTCCCTCTACAACCATCTGATTTAGTGTTGGTGTTACTCCCTCTAAAACCATCTGATTTAGTGTTGGTGTTACTCCCTCTAAAACCATCTGATTTAGTGTTGGTGTTACTCCCTCTAAAACCATCTGATTTAGTGATGGTGTTACTCCCTCTACAACCATCTGATTTAGTGTTGGTGTTACTCCCTCTAAAACCATCTGATTTAGTGTTGGTGTTACTCCCTCTAAAACCATCTGATTTAGTGTTGGTGTTACTCCCTCTACAACCATCTGATTTAGTGTTGGTGTTACTCCCTCTAAAACCATCTGATTTAGTGTTGGTGTTACTCCCTCTAAAACCATCTGATTTAGTGTTGGTGTTACTCCCTCTACAACCATCTGATTTAGTGTTGGTGTTACTCCCTCTAAAACCATCTGATTTAGTGTTGGTGTTACTCCCTCTAAAACCATCTGATTTAGTGTTGGTGTTACTCCCTCTAAAACCATCTGATTTAGTGTTGGTGTTACTCCCTCTACAACCATCTGATTTAGTGTTGGTGTTACTCCCTCTAAAACCATCTGATTTAGTGTTGGTGTTACTCCCTCTAAAACCATCTGATTTAGTGTTGGTGTTACTCCCTCTAAAACCATCTGATTTAGTGTTGGTGTTACTCCCTCTAAAACCATCTGATTTAGTGTTGGTGTTACTCCCTCTAAAACCATCTGATTTAGTGTTGGTGTTACTCCCTCTACAACCATCTGATTTAGTGTTGGTGTTACTCCCTCTAAAACCATCTGATTTAGTGATGGTGTTACTCCCTCTACAACCATCTGATTTAGTGTTGGTGTTACTCCCTCTAAAACCATCTGATTTAGTGATGGTGTTACTCCCTCTAAAACCATCTGATTTAGTGTTGGTGTTACTCCCTCTACAACCATCTGATTTAGTGTTGGTGTTACTCCCTCTAAAACCATCTGATTTAGTGATGGTGTTACTCCCTCTAAAACCATCTGATTTAGTGTTGGTGTTACTCCCTCTAAAACCATCTGATTTAGTGTTGGTGTTACTCCCTCTAAAACCATCTGATTTAGTGTTGGTGTTACTCCCTCTACAACCATCTGATTTAGTGATGGTGTTACTCCCTCTACAACCATCTGATTTAGTGTTGGTGTTACTCCCTCTAAAACCATCTGATTTAGTGTTGGTGTTACTCCCTCTAAAACCATCTGATTTAGTGTTGGTGTTACTCCCTCTAAAACCATCTGATTTAGTGATGGTGTTACTCCCTCTAAAACCATCTGATTTAGTGTTGGTGTTACTCCCTCTAAAACCATCTGATTTAGTGTTGGTGTTACTCCCTCTAAAACCATCTGATTTAGTGTTGGTGTTACTCCCTCTAAAACCATCTGATTTAGTGTTGGTGTTACTCCCTCTAAAACCATCTGATTTAGTGTTGGTGTTACTCCCTCTAAAACCATCTGATTTAGTGTTGGTGTTACTCCCTCTACAATCATCTGATTTAGTGTTGGTGTTACTCCCTCTAAAACCATCTGATTTAGTGTTGGTGTTACTCCCTCTAAAACCATCTGATTTAGTGTTGGTGTTACTCCCTCTAAAACCATCTGATTTAGTGTTGGTGTTACTCCCTCTAAAACCATCTGATTTAGTGTTGGTGTTACTCCCTCTACAACCATCTGATTTAGTGATGGTGTTACTCCCTCTACAACCATCTGATTTAGTGTTGGTGTTACTCCCTCTAAAACCATCTGATTTAGTGTTGGTGTTACTCCCTCTAAAACCATCTGATTTAGTGTTGGTGTTACTCCCTCTAAAACCATCTGATTTAGTGATGGTGTTACTCCCTCTAAAACCATCTGATTTAGTGTTGGTGTTACTCCCTCTAAAACCATCTGATTTAGTGTTGGTGTTACTCCCTCTAAAACCATCTGATTTAGTGTTGGTGTTACTCCCTCTAAAACCATCTGATTTAGTGTTGGTGTTACTCCCTCTAAAACCATCTGATTTAGTGTTGGTGTTACTCCCTCTAAAACCATCTGATTTAGTGTTGGTGTTACTCCCTCTACAATCATCTGATTTAGTGTTGGTGTTACTCCCTCTAAAACCATCTGATTTAGTGTTGGTGTTACTCCCTCTAAAACCATCTGATTTAGTGTTGGTGTTACTCCCTCTAAAACCATCTGATTTAGTGTTGGTGTTACTCCCTCTAAAACCATCTGATTTAGTGTTGGTGTTACTCCCTCTATAACCATCTGATTTAGTGTTGGTGTTACTCCCTCTACAATCATCTGATTTAGTGTTGGTGTTACTCCCTCTAAAACCATCTGATTTAGTGTTGGTGTTACTCCCTCTAAAACCATCTGATTTAGTGTTGGTGTTACTCCCTCTAAAACCATCTGATTTAGTGTTGGTGTTACTCCCTCTAAAACCATCTGATTTAGTGTTGGTGTTACTCCCTCTAAACCCATCTGATTTAGTGTTGGTGTTACTCCCTCTACAACCATCTGATTTAGTGTTGGTGTTACTCCCTCTAAAACCATCTGATTTAGTGTTGGTGTTACTCCCTCTAAAACCATCTGATTTAGTGTTGGTGTTACTCCCTCTACAACCATCTGATTTAGTGTTGGTGTTACTCCCTCTAAAACCATCTGATTTAGTGTTGGTGTTACTCCCTCTACAACCATCTGATTTAGTGATGGTGTTACTCCCTCTAAAACCATCTGATTTAGTGTTGGTGTTACTCCCTCTAAAACCATCTGATTTAGTGATGGTGTTACTCCCTCTAAAACCATCTGATTTAGTGTTGGTGTTACTCCCTCTAAAACCATCTGATTTAGTGTTGGTGTTACTCCCTCTAAAACCATCTGATTTAGTGTTGGTGTTACTCCCTCTAAAACCATCTGATTTAGTGTTGGTGTTACTCCCTCTAAAACCATCTGATTTAGTGTTGGTGTTACTCCCTCTAAAACCATCTGATTTAGTGTTGGTGTTACTCCCTCTAAAACCATCTGATTTAGTGTTGGTGTTACTCCCTCTAAAACCATCTGATTTAGTGTTGGTGTTACTCCCTCTAAAACCATCTGATTTAGTGTTGGTGTTACTCCCTCTAAACCCATCTGATTTAGTGTTGGTGTTACTCCCTCTACAACCATCTGATTTAGTGTTGGTGTTACTCCCTCTAAAACCATCTGATTTAGTGTTGGTGTTACTCCCTCTACAACCATCTGATTTAGTGTTGGTGTTACTCCCTCTAAAACCATCTGATTTAGTGTTGGTGTTACTCCCTCTACAACCATCTGATTTAGTGATGGTGTTACTCCCTCTAAAACCATCTGATTTAGTGTTGGTGTTACTCCCTCTAAAACCATCTGATTTAGTGTTGGTGTTACTCCCTCTAAAACCATCTGATTTAGTGTTGGTGTTACTCCCTCTAAAACCATCTGATTTAGTGATGGTGTTACTCCCTCTAAAACCATCTGATTTAGTGTTGGTGTTACTCCCTCTAAAACCATCTGATTTAGTGTTGGTGTTACTCCCTCTAAAACCATCTGATTTAGTGTTGGTGTTACTCCCTCTAAAACCATCTGATTTAGTGTTGGTGTTACTCCCTCTAAAACCATCTGATTTAGTGTTGGTGTTACTCCCTCTAAAACCATCTGATTTAGTGTTGGTGTTACTCCCTCTAAAACCATCTGATTTAGTGTTGGTGTTACTCCCTCTAAAACCATCTGATTTAGTGTTGGTGTTACTCCCTCTAAAACCATCTGATTTAATGTTGGTGTTACTCCCTCTACAGCCATCTGATTTAGTGTTGGTGTTACTCCCTCTGCAACCATCTGATTTAGTGTTGGTGTTACTCCCTCTAAAACCATCTGATTTAGTGTTGGTGTTACTCCCTCTACAACCATTTGATTTAGTGTTGGTGTTACTCCCTCTGAAAAAGGAAGGGTTGTTTACACACACACACACAAATAGAAAAAAATAAGAAATGGCCTTTTTTTGGTGTATTTTGTCTTGCTTTCCAGGAGGAAGAATTCCCACAGACTTTTCAGCGTGTCATCTTTCTTCAATGTGACCCTCTTATCTGAACTCCTCATGAACTTCTGTGTCATTCAGAGCGTGAAGAGTTGGGGCCGGTGTTCGTCCAGGAACCACATGACGCCATCTTTGCGCTGGACTCTGAGGAGAAGAAAGTTATGATGAGCTGTGAAGCCAGAGGCAACCCTGCACCTGTATACAGGTATGATTATATCTCTATCTCTATCTCTAACCCTGTACCTGTATACAGGTATGACTCTATCTCTATCTCTGTCTCTAACCCTGTACCTGTATACAGGTATGACTCTATCTCTATCTCTATCTCTAACCCTGCACCTGTATACAGGTATGACTCTATCTCTATCTCTATCTCTAACCCTGTACCTGTATACAGGTATGACTCTATCTCTATCTCTATCTCTAACCCTGTACCTGTATACAGGTATTTCTCTATCTCTATCTCTAACCCTGTACCTGTATACAGGTATGACTCTATCTTTATCTCTATCTCTAACCCTGTACCTGTATACAGGTATGACTCTATCTCTATCTCTATCTCTAACCCTGTACCTGTATACAGGTATGTCTCTATCTCTATCTCTATCTCTAACCCTGTACCTGTATACAGGTATGTCTCTATCTCTATCTCTGTCTCTAACCCTGTACCTGTATACAGGTATGTCTCTATCTCTATCTCTATCTCTAACCCTGTACCTGTATACAGGTATGTCTCTATCTCTATCTCTGTCTCTAACCCTGTACCTGTATACAGGTATGACTCTATCTTTATCTCTGTCTCTAACCATGTACCTGTATACAGGTATGACTCTATCGCTAACCCTGTACCTGTATACAGGTATGACTCTATCTTTATCTATGTCTCTAACCCTGTACCTGTATACAGGTATGACTCTATCGCTAACCCTGTACCTGTATACAGGTATGACTCTATCGCTAACCCTGTACCTGTATACAGGTATGTCTCTATCTCTATCTCTAACCCTGTACCTGTATACAGGTATGTCTCTATCTCTATCTCTAACCCTGTACCTGTATACAGGTATGACTCTATCGCTAACCCTGTACCTGTATACAGGTATGACTCTATCGCTAACCCTGTACCTGTATACAGGTATGACTCTATCTCTATCTCTATCTCTAACCATGTACCTGTATACAGGTATGAATCTATCTCTATCTCTAACCATGTACCTGTATACAGGTATGACTCTATCGCTAACCCTGTACCTGTATACAGGTATGACTCTATCGCTATCTCTATCTCTAACCCTGTACCTGTATACAGGTATGACTCTATCTCTATCTCTATCTCTAACCCTGTACCTATATACAGGTATGACTCTATCTCTATCTCTATCTCTAACCATGTACCTGTATACAGGTATGAATCTATCTCTATCTCTGTCTCTAACCCTGTACCTGTATACAGGTATGAATCTATCTCTATCTCTAACCATGTACCTGTATACAGGTATGACTCTATCTCTATCTCTGTCTCTAACCCTGTACCTGTATACAGGTATGAATCTATCTCTATCTCTAACCCTGTACCTGTATACAGGTATGACTCTATCTCTATCTCTGTCTCTAACCCTGTACCTGTATACAGGTATGAATCTTTCTCTATCTCTAACCCTGTACCTGTATACAGGTATGAATCTATCTCTAACTCTGTCTCTAACCCTGTACCTGTATACAGGTATGAATCTATCTCTATCTCTAACCCTGTACCCGAATACAGGTATGACTCTATCTCTATCTCTATCTCTAACCCTGTACCTGTATACAGGTATGACTCTATCTCTATCTCTATCTCTAACCCTGTACCTGTATACAGGTATGACTCTATCTCTATCTCTATCTCTAACCCTGTACCTGTATACAGGTATGACTCTATCTCTATCTCTATCTCTAACCCTGTACCTGTATACAGGTATGACTCTATCTCTATCTCTATCTCTAACCCTGTACCTTTATACAGGTATGAATCTATCTCTATCTCTGTCTCTAACCCTGTACCTGTATACATGTATGAATCTATCTCTATCTCTATCTCTAACCCTGTACCTGTATACAGGTATGACTCTGTCTCTATCTCTAACCCTGTACCTGTATACAGGTATGTCTCTATCTCTATCTCTAACCCTGTACCTGTATACAGGTATGTCTCTATCTCTATCTCTAACCCTGTACCTGTATACAGGTATGACTCTATCGCTAACCCTGTACCTGTATACAGGTATGACTCTATCGCTAACCCTGTACCTGTATACAGGTATGACTCTATCTCTATCTCTATCTCTAACCATGTACCTGTATACAGGTATGAATCTATCTCTATCTCTAACCATGTACCTGTATACAGGTATGACTCTATCGCTAACCCTGTACCTGTATACAGGTATGACTCTATCGCTATCTCTATCTCTAACCCTGTACCTGTATACAGGTATGACTCTATCTCTATCTCTATCTCTAACCCTGTACCTGTATACAGGTATGACTCTATCTCTATCTCTATCTCTAACCATGTACCTGTATACAGGTATGAATCTATCTCTATCTCTGTCTCTAACCCTGTACCTGTATACAGGTATGAATCTATCTCTATCTCTAACCATGTACCTGTATACAGGTATGACTCTATCTCTATCTCTGTCTCTAACCCTGTACCTGTATACAGGTATGAATCTATCTCTATCTCTAACCCTGTACCTGTATTCAGGTATGACTCTATCTCTATCTCTGTCTCTAACCCTGTACCTGTATACAGGTATGAATCTTTCTCTATCTCTAACCCTGTACCTGTATACAGGTATGAATCTATCTCTAACTCTGTCTCTAACCCTGTACCTGTATACAGGTATGAATCTATCTCTATCTCTAACCCTGTACCTGAATACAGGTATGACTCTATCTCTATCTCTATCTCTAACCCTGTACATGTATACAGGTATGAATCTATCTCTATCTCTATCTCTAACCCTGTACCTGTATACAGGTATGACTCTATCTCTATCTCTATCTCTAACCCTGTACCTGTATACAGGTATGACTCTATCTCTATCTCTATCTCTAACCCTGTACCTTTATACAGGTATGAATCTATCTCTATCTCTGTCTCTAACCCTGTACCTGTATACATGTATGAATCTATCTCTATCTCTATCTCTAACCCTGTACCTGTATACAGGTATGACTCTATCTCTATCTCTAACCCCGTACCTTTATACAGGTATGAATCTATCTCTATCTCTAACCATGTACCTGTATACAGGTATGACTATATCTTTATCTCTATCTCTAACCCTGTACCTGTATACAGGTATGAATCTATCTCTATATCTAACCATGTACCTGTATACAGGTATGACTCTATCTCTATCTCTAACCCTGTACCTGTATACAGGTATGACTCTATCTCTATCTCTATCTCTAACCCTGTACCTGTATACAGGTATGACTCTATCTCTATCTCTGTCTCTAACCCTGTACCTGTATACAGGTATGAATCTATCTCTATCTCTATATCTAACCCTGTACCTTTATACAGGTATGAATCTATCTCTATCTCTATCTCTAACCCTGTACCTGTATACAGGTATGACTCTATCTCTATCTCTATCTCTAACCCTGTACCTTTATACAGGTATGAATCTATCTCTATCTCTAACCCTGTACCTGTATACAGGTATGAACCTATCTCTATCTCTAACCATGTACCTGTATACAGGTATGACTCTATCTCTATCTCTATCTCTAACCCTGTACCTGTATACAGGTATGACTCTATCTCTATCTCTATCTCTAACCCTGTACCTGTATACAGGTATGACTCTATCTCTATCTCTATCTCTAACCATGTACCTGTATACAGGTATGACTCTATCTCTATCTCTAACCCTGTACCTGTATACAGGTATGACTCTATCTCTATCTCTAACCCTGTACCTGTATACAGGTATGAATCTATCTCTATCTCTAACCCTGTACCTGTATACAGGTATGACTCTATCTCTATCTCTATCTCTAACCCTGTACCTGTATACAGGTATGACTCTATCTCTGTCTCTAACCCTGTACCTGTATACAGGTATGAATCTATCTCTATCTCTATATCTAACCCTGTACCTTTATACAGGTATGAATCTATCTCTATCTCTATCTCTAACCCTGTACCTGTATACAGGTATGACTCTATCTCTATCTCTATCTCTAACCCTGTACCTTTATACAGGTATGAATCTATCTCTATCTCTATCTCTAACCCTGTACCTGTATACAGGTATGAATCTATCTCTATCTCTAACCATGTACCTGTATACAGGTATGACTCTATCTCTATCTCTATCTCTAACCCTGTACCTGTATACAGGTATGACTCTATCTCTATCTCTATCTCTAACCCTGTACCTGTATACAGGTATGACTCTATCTCTATCTCTATCTCTAACCATGTACCTGTATACAGGTATGACTCTATCTCTATCTCTAACCCTGTACCTGTATACAGGTATGACTCTATCTCTATCTCTAACCCTGTACCTGTATACAGGTATGAATCTATCTCTATCTCTAACCCTGTACCTGTATACAGGTATGACTATATCTCTATCTCTATCTCTAACCCTGTACCTGTATACAGGTATGACTCTATCTCTATATCTAACCCTGTACCTGTATACAGGTATGACTCTATCTCTATCTCTATCTCTATCTCTAACCCTGTACCTGTATACAGGTATGAATCTATCTCTGTCTCTAACCCTGTACCTGTATACAGGTATGAATCTATCTCTATCTCTAACCCTGTACCTGTATACAGGTATGAATCTATCTCTGTCTCTAACCCTGTACCTGTATACAGGTATGAATCTATCTCTATCTCTAACCCTGTACCTGTATACAGGTATGAATCTATCTCTGTCTCTAACCCTGTACCTGTATACAGGTATGAATCTATCTCTATCTCTAACCCTGTACCTGTATACAGGTATGACTCTATCTCTATCTCTAACCCTGTACCTGTATACAGGTATGACTCTATCTCTATCTCTAACCCTGTACCTGTATACAGGTATGAATCTATCTCTATCTCTATCTCTAACCCTGTACCTGTATACAGGTATGAATCTATCTCTGTCTCTATCTCTAACCCTGTACCTGTATACAGGTATGAATCTATCTCTATCTCTATCTCTAACCCTGTACCTGTATACAGGTATGAATCTATCTCTATCTCTAACCCTGTACCTGTATACAGGTATGAATCTATCTCTGTCTCTAACTCTGTACCTGTATACAGGTATGACTCTATCTCTATCTCTATCTCTAACCCTGTACCTGTATACAGGTATGAATCTATCTCTGTCTCTATCTCTAACCCTGTACCTGTATACAGGTATGAATCTATCTCTATCTCTATCTCTAACCCTGTACCTGTATACAGGTATGACTCTATCTCTATCTCTAACCCTGTACCTGTATACAGGTATGAATCTATCTCTGTCTCTAACCCTGTACCTGTATACAGGTATGACTCTGTCTCTATCTCTAACCCTGTACCTGTATACAGGTATGAATCTATCTCTGTCTCTAACCCTGTACCTGTATACAGGTATGACTCTGTCTCTATCTCTAACCCTGTACCTGTATACAGGTATGACTCTATCTCTATCTCTAACCCTGTACCTGTATACAGGTATGAATCTATCTCTATCTCTAACCCTGTACCTGTATACAGGTATGAATCTATCTCTGTATCTAACCCTGTACCTGTATACAGGTATGACTCTGTCTCTATCTCTAACCCTGTACCTGTATACAGGTATGACTCTATCTCTGTCTCTAACCCTGTACATGTATACAGGTATGACTCTGTCTCTATCTCTAACCCTGTACCTGTATACAGGTATGAATCTATCTCTATCTCTGTCTCTAACCCTGTACCTGTATACAGGTATGACTCTATCTCTATCTCTAACCCTGTACCTGTATACAGGTATGACTCTATCTCTATCTCTAACCCTGTACCTGTATACAGGTATGACTCTATCTCTATCTCTATCTCTAACCCTGTACCTTTATACAGGTATGAATCTATCTCTATCTCTGTCTCTAACCCTGTACCGGTATACATGTATGAATCTATCTCTATCTCTATCTCTAACCCTGTACCTGTATACAGGTATGACTCTATCTCTATCTCTAACCCCGTACCTTTATACAGGTATGAATCTATCTCTATCTCTAACCATGTACCTGTATACAGGTATGACTATATCTTTATCTCTATCTCTAACCCTGTACCTGTATACAGGTATGAATCTATCTCTATATCTAACCATGTACCTGTATACAGGTATGACTCTATCTCTATCTCTAACCCTGTACCTGTATACAGGTATGACTCTATCTCTAACCCTGTACCTGTATACAGGTATGACTCTATCTCTATCTCTGTCTCTAACCCTGTACCTGTATACAGGTATGAATCTATCTCTATCTCTATATCTAACCCTGTACCTTTATACAGGTATGACTCTATCTCTATCTCTATCTCTAACCCTGTACCTTTATACAGGTATGAATCTATCTCTATCTCTATCTCTAACCCTGTACCTGTATACAGGTATGAATCTATCTCTATCTCTAACCATGTACCTGTATACAGGTATGACTCTATCTCTATCTCTATCTCTAACCCTGTACCTGTATACAGGTATGACTCTATCTCTATCTCTATCTCTAACCCTGTACCTGTATACAGGTATGACTCTATCTCTATCTCTATCTCTAACCATGTACCTGTATACAGGTATGACTCTATCTCTATCTCTAACCCTGTACCTGTATACAGGTATGACTCTATCTCTATCTCTAACCCTGTACCTGTATACAGGTATGAATCTATCTCTATCTCTAACCCTGTACCTGTATACAGGTATGACTCTATCTCTATCTCTATCTCTAACCCTGTACCTGTATACAGGTATGACTCTATCTCTATCTCTGTCTCTAACCCTGTACCTGTATACAGGTATGAATCTATCTCTATATCTATATCTAACCCTGTACCTTTATACAGGTATGAATCTATCTCTATCTCTATCTCTAACCCTGTACCTGTATACAGGTATGACTCTATCTCTATCTCTATCTCTAACCCTGTACCTTTATACAGGTATGAATCTATCTCTATCTCTATCTCTAACCCTGTACCTGTATACAGGTATGAATCTATCTCTATCTCTAACCATGTACCTGTATACAGGTATGACTCTATCTCTATCTCTATCTCTAACCCTGTACCTGTATACAGGTATGACTCTATCTCTATCTCTATCTCTAACCCTGTACCTGTATACAGGTATGACTCTATCTCTATCTCTATCTCTAACCATGTACCTGTATACAGGTATGACTCTATCTCTATCTCTAACCCTGTACCTGTATACAGGTATGACTCTATCTCTATCTCTAACCCTGTACCTGTATACAGGTATGAATCTATCTCTATCTCTAACCCTGTACCTGTATACAGGTATGACTATATCTCTATCTCTATCTCTAACCCTGTACCTGTATACAGGTATGACTCTATCTCTATCTCTATATCTAACCCTGTACCTGTATACAGGTATGACTCTATCTCTATCTCTATCTCTAACCCTGTACCTGTATACAGGTATGAATCTATCTCTGTCTCTAACCCTGTACCTGTATACAGGTATGAATCTATCTCTATCTCTAACCCTGTACCTGTATACAGGTATGAATCTATCTCTGTCTCTAACCCTGTACCTGTATACAGGTATGAATCTATCTCTATCTCTAACCCTGTACCTGTATACAGGTATGACTCTATCTCTATCTCTAACCCTGTACCTGTATACAGGTATGACTCTATCTCTATCTCTAACCCTGTACCTGTATACAGGTATGAATCTATCTCTATCTCTATCTCTAACCCTGTACCTGTATACAGGTATGAATCTATCTCTGTCTCTATCTCTAACCCTGTACCTGTATACAGGTATGAATCTATCTCTATCTCTATCTCTAACCCTGTACCTGTATACAGGTATGAATCTATCTCTATCTCTAACCCTGTACCTGTATACAGGTATGAATCTATCTCTGTCTCTAACTCTGTACCTGTATACAGGTATGACTCTATCTCTATCTCTATCTCTAACCCTGTACCTGTATACAGGTATGAATCTATCTCTGTCTCTATCTCTAACCCTGTACCTGTATACAGGTATGAATCTATCTCTATCTCTATCTCTAACCCTGTACCTGTATACAGGTATGACTCTATCTCTATCTCTAACCCTGTACCTGTATACAGGTATGAATCTATCTCTGTCTCTAACCCTGTACCTGTATACAGGTATGACTCTGTCTCTATCTCTAACCCTGTACCTGTATACAGGTATGAATCTATCTCTGTCTCTAACCCTGTACCTGTATACAGGTATGACTCTGTCTCTGTATCTAACCCTGTACCTGTATACAGGTATGACTCTGTCTCTATCTCTAACCCTGTACCTGTATACAGGTATGACTCTATCTCTGTCTCTAACCCTGTACATGTATACAGGTATGACTCTGTCTCTATCTCTAACCCTGTACCTGTATACAGGTATGAATCTATCTCTATCTCTATCTCTAACCCTGTACATGTATACAGGTATGACTCTATCTCTATCTCTAACCCTGTACCTGTATACAGGTATGACTCTATCTCTGTCTCTAACCCTGTACCTGTATACAGGTATGAATCTATCTCTATCTCTATCTCTAACCCTGTACCTGTATACAGGTATGACTCTATCTCTATCTCTATCTCTAACCCTGTACCTGTATACAGGTATGAATCTATCTCTATCTCTGTCTCTAACCCTGTACCTCTTATACAGGTATGACTCTATCTCTATCTCTAACCCTGTACCTGTATACAGGTATGACTCTATCTCTATCTCTGTCTCTAACCCTGTACCTGTATACAGGTATGAATCTATCTCTGTCTCTATCTCTAACCCTGTACCTGTATACAGGTATGAATCTATCTCTATCTCTATCTCTAACCCTGTACCTGTATACAGGTATGACTCTATCTCTATCTCTAACCCTGTACCTGTATACAGGTATGAATCTATCTCTATCTCTAACCATGTACCTGTATACAGGTATGACTCTATCTCTATCTCTATCTCTAACCCTGTACCTGTATACAGGTATGACTCTATCTCTATCTATATCTCTAACCCTGTACCTGTATACAGGTATGACTCTATCTCTATCTCTATCTCTAACCATGTACCTGTATACAGGTATGACTCTATCTCTATCTCTAACCCTGTACCTGTATACAGGTATGACTCTATCTCTATCTCTAACCCTGTACCTGTATACAGGTATGAATCTATCTCTATCTCTAACCCTGTACCTGTATACAGGTATGACTATATCTCTATCTCTATCTCTAACCCTGTACCTGTATACAGGTATGACTCTATCTCTATCTCTATATCTAACCCTGTACCTGTATACAGGTATGACTCTATCTCTATCTCTATCTCTAACCCTGTACCTGTATACAGGTATGAATCTATCTCTGTCTCTAACCCTGTACCTGTATACAGGTATGAATCTATCTCTATCTCTAACCCTGTACCTGTATACAGGTATGAATCTATCTCTATCTCTAACCCTGTACCTGTATACAGGTATGACTCTATCTCTATCTCTAACCCTGTACCTGTATACAGGTATGAATCTATCTCTGTCTCTAACTCTGTACCTGTATACAGGTATGACTCTATCTCTATCTCTATCTCTAACCCTGTACCTGTATACAGGTATGAATCTATCTCTGTCTCTATCTCTAACCCTGTACCTGTATACAGGTATGAATCTATCTCTATCTCTATCTCTAACCCTGTACCTGTATACAGGTATGACTCTATCTCTATCTCTAACCCTGTACCTGTATACAGGTATGAATCTATCTCTGTCTCTAACCCTGTACCTGTATACAGGTATGACTCTGTCTCTATCTCTAACCCTGTACCTGTATACAGGTATGAATCTATCTCTGTCTCTAACCCTGTACCTGTATACAGGTATGACTCTGTCTCTATCTCTAACCCTGTACCTGTATACAGGTATGACTCTATCTCTATCTCTAACCCTGTACCTGTATACAGGTATGACATCTATCTCTAACCCTGTACCTGTATACAGGTATGAATCTATCTCTGTATCTAACCCTGTACCTGTATACAGGTATGACTCTGTCTCTATCTCTAACCCTGTACCTGTATACAGGTATGACTCTATCTCTGTCTCTAACCCTGTACATGTATACAGGTATGACTCTGTCTCTATCTCTAACCCTGTACCTGTATACAGGTATGAATCTATCTCTATCTCTATCTCTAACCCTGTACATGTATACAGGTATGACTCTATCTCTATCTCTAACCCTGTACCTGTATACAGGTATGACTCTATCTCTGTCTCTAACCCTGTACCTGTATACAGGTATGAATCTATCTCTATCTCTATCTCTAACCCTGTACCTGTATACAGGTATGACTCTATCTCTATCTCTATCTCTAACCCTGTACCTGTATACAGGTATGAATCTATCTCTATCTCTGTCTCTAACCCTGTACCTGTATACAGGTATGACTCTATCTCTATCTCTAACCCTGTACCTGTATACAGGTATGACTCTATCTCTATCTCTATCTCTAACCCTGTACCTGTATACAGGTATGACTCTATCTCTATCTCTGTCTCTAACCCTGTACCTGTATACAGGTATGAATCTATCTCTGTCTCTATCTCTAACCCTGTACCTGTATACAGGTATGAATCTATCTCTATCTCTATCTCTAACCCTGTACCTGTATACAGGTATGACTCTATCTCTATCTCTAACCCTGTACCTGTATACAGGTATGAATCTATCTCTGTCTCTAACCCTGTACCTGTATACAGGTATGACTCTGTCTCTATCTCTAACCCTGTACCTGTATACAGGTATGAATCTATCTCTGTCTCTAACCCTGTACCTGTATACAGGTATGACTCTGTCTCTATCTCTAACCCTGTACCTGTATACAGGTATGAATCTATCTCTGTCTCTAACCCTGTACCTGTATACAGGTATGACTCTATCTCTATCTCTAACCCTGTACCTGTATACAGGTATGAATCTATCTCTATCTCTAACCCTGTACCTGTATACAGGTATGAATCTATCTCTGTCTCTAACCCTGTACCTGTATACAGGTATGACTCTGTCTCTATCTCTAACCCTGTACCTATATACAGGTATGACTCTATCTCTGTCTCTAACCCTGTACCTGTATACAGGTATGACTCTGTCTCTATCTCTAACCCTGTACCTGTATACAGGTATGAATCTATCTCTATCTCTATCTCTAACCCTGTACCTGTATACAGGTATGACTCTATCTCTATCTCTAACCCTGTACCTGTATACAGGTATGAATCTATCTCTGTCTCTAACCCTGTACCTGTATACAGGTATGACTCTGTCTCTATCTCTAACCCTGTACCTGTATACAGGTATGAACTCTATCTCTGTCTCTAACCCTGTACCTGTATACAGGTATGACTCTGCTCTCTATCTCTAACCCTGTACCTGTATACAGGTATGAATCTATCTATCTGTCTCTAACCCTGTACCTGTATACAGGTATGACTCTATCTCTATCTCTAACCCTGTACCTGTATACAGGTATGAATCTATCTCTATCTCTAACCCTGTACCTGTATACAGGTATGAATCTATCTCTGTCTCTAACCCTATACCTGTATACAGGTATGACTCTGTCTCTATCTCTAACCCTGTACCTGTATACAGGTATGACTCTATCTCTGTCTCTAACCCTGTACCTGTATACAGGTATGAATCTATCTCTATCTCTATCTCTAACCCTGTACCTGTATACAGGTATGACTCTATCTCTATCTCTATCTCTAACCCTGTACCTGTATACAGGTATGAATCTATCTCTATCTCTGTCTCTAACCCTGTACCTGTATACAGGTATGACTCTATCTCTATCTCTAACCCTGTACCTGTATACAGGTATGACTCTATCTCTATCTCTATCTCTAACCCTGTACCTGTATACAGGTATGACTCTATCTCTATCTCTGTCTCTAACCCTGTACCTGTATACAGGTATGACTCTATCTCTATCTCTATCTCTAACCCTGTACCTGTATACAGGTATGAATCTATCTCTATCTCTATCTCTAACCCTGTACCTGTATACAGGTATGACTCTATCTCTATCTCTATCTCTAACCCTGTACCTGTATACAGGTATGACTCTATCTCTATCTCTATCTCTAACCCTGTACCTGTATACAGGTAGGACTCTATCTCTATCTCTATCTCTAACCCTGTACCTGTATACAGGTATGAATCTATCTCTATCTCTATCTCTAACCCTGTACCTGTATACAGGTATGACTCTATCTCTATCTCTAACCCTGTACCTGTATACAGGTATGACTCTATCTCTATCTCTAACCCTGTACCTGTATACAGGTATGACTCTATCTCTATCTCTATCTCTAACCCTGTACCTGTATACAGGTATGACTCTATCTCTATCTCTATCTCTAACCCTGTACCTGTATACAGGTATGACTCTATGTCTATCTCTAGCCCTGTGGGCGGTGGGCTCTCTGTCTATATCAATTTCAATTTGAATTGCAATAGCAATAAAGACATTGAAAATGTCATATTATGTTTATGTACAGTGTTGTAATGATGTGCAAATAGTTTCTCTCTCTCTCTCTCTCTCTCTCTCTCAATTTTCAATTCCATTTGCTTTATTGGCATGACGTAACAATGTTCATATTGACAAAGCTTACTTTGGATATTTACAATATTAAGATAATAAGAATCAAAATTGTCAACGGGACAACAGTAACAACAATAACCAACGGTCAGAATAACCATACATTGAACAATAACAATAAGCATACAGTAGAGGACATATGCAGGTTGATTGGTCTGTCAGACACTGTCCCTCATCTTATGGCAGGCAGCAATGTAGTGCGCTGCCAACCCACAGCTCTCTGCGTCCTCCCCCAACAGGACGGGTAGCCTCATCAGAGAGGTCTTTGAAACCTTGATTAAGGGTTTCAAATTTGGGAAAATGACACTCTCGAATTGTTTTATATTTTTTTTACATTTTGTCAGGAAATGCAGCTCCGTCTCAGGTTCTGCTGTTGTGCAGTGGTTGCACAGCCTTTCCTCTACAGGGAGCCAGGTTTTCCTGTGTCTACCCTTCTTAATGGCAAGGCTGTGCTCACTGAGCCTGTACTTTGTCAAGGTTTTTCTAAGGTTTTGATCAGTAACTATGGTCAAATAGTTAATCACGGTGTCCTGTTGATTTAGGGCCAGATAGCACTGCATTTTGCTTTGTGTTTGTGCTTGAGTTTCACAATAAGCAATGTAGTTTTGTTTTGACTGTGTTGTAATGTGGTTTTTTTCTGATTGATTGGATGTTCTGGTCCTGAGGCTTCAGTGTGTTAGTAGAACAGGTTAGTGAACTCAGCCCCAGGACCAGCTGGATGAGGGGACTGAGGCTTCAGTGTGTTAGTAGAACAGGTTAGTGAACTCAGCCCCAGGACCAGCTGGATGAGGGGACTGAGGCTTCAGTGTGTTAGTAGAACAGGTTTGTGAACTCAGCCCCAGGACCAGCTGGATGAGGGGACTGAGGCTTCAGTGTGTTAGTAGAACAGGTTAGTGAACTCAGCCCCAGGACCAGCTGGATGAGGGGACTGAGGCTTCAGTGTGTTAGTAGAACAGGTTTGTGAACTCAGCCCCAGGACCAGCTGGATGAGGGGACTCTTTTCTTTGCTCAGCTCTTGGCATTGCAGGGCTTGGTAAAGATATGAGAGGGGGTCACTGTATTTTAGATGTTTCCTCATCTTAATTGCTCTCTTTTGAGTTTTTATTATTAGTGGATATTGGCCTAATTCTGCCCTGCAAGCATTGTTCGTAGTTTTCCTCTGGACATGTAGGAGAATCTTACAGAACTCTGCATGCAGGGTTTCAATGGGGTGTTTGTCCCATTTGGTGAAATCTTGTTTTGCAAGTGGACCCCACACCTCGCTGGCATGAAGTGCAATTGGTTCAATGACACATTCAATTAGTTTTAGACCCTGGTTAAAGAATTCTGTTATTTTCTTGCCCATTTTAATGCTGCACGTATTGCCAGTATACATTGATTTAATTATGTCATGTGTTTTACCCCCTACACCACTTTCAATAACATTGTAGATCAGTCCTGTATGCCAAATAGAATCAAATGCTTTTTGGAAGTCGATGAAGCAAGCGTGTAGGTTGGTATTATTTTGGTGAACATGTTTATCTATCAGGGTGTGTAGGGTTTAAATATGATCAGTCATGCGATGTTTTGGTATAAATCCAATTTGGCTTTTACTCAAGACATTGTGCTTATTAATTACATGTATAATACTACAGAAAACCTTCCACAGGTTACTGTTCACACAAATGCCTCTGTAATTGTTAGGGTCAAATTTGTCTCCGTTCTTAAAGATTGGGGTTAGGAGTCCTTGATTCCAGATGTCAGGGAAATAACCTACACTCAGGAAATTAAGCAGTTTTAATATAGCCAATTGAAATGTTGCTCTCTCTCTCTCTCTCTGTCTCTCTCTCTCTGTGTGTGTCTCTGTCTCTCTCTGTGTGTCTCTCTGTGTGTGTCTTTGTCTCTCTCTGTGTGTGTGTCTCTCTCTGTGTGTGTGTCTCTCTGTGTGTGTGTGTGTCTCTCTCTGTGTGTGTGTCTCTATGTGTGTGTGTGTTTCTCTCTCTCTCTCTCTCTCCTTTCTATCTGTCCGTCTCAATCTCTTTATCTATGACTATCTCTGCCTTTCTCTATCTATCTGTCCATATTCATAAGAATCGGAGCCACAGATTCTACATGTAACCCTGCCCTTTGGTATCATTGTTTATGTCTGCAGTTGGTTCATCAATGGAACAGCGGTGGACGTGGAGGCAGATTACCGTTACAGCTTGATCGACGGCAACTTGATAATAGCCAACGCCAGTGAGACGGCAGACTATGGGAGATACCAGTGTAAGGTGGAGAACAGCTATGGGACGGTCCTGAGTCGGGATGCCCTGCTACAGTTTGCATGTGAGTATCTCTCTCTCTCTGATCTCTCCATTTACACACAGTATTATATACAGTTTGTTAGACTGAAAAAAAAAAACTGGATTCAATCCCTATCGCGGTAGTATAGTGGAAGATCCTTGTGAAAATATAATGGTAATTTCCGATTGAGTCGACATACTGTATGCAGCGTTTTTCGTGAATGCGGTATAAGTTGAGCTATGACACGGATATTTTGCTATACTACTACTACTGCTATAGATAGCAGTATATATATATATATATATTATATATAGATAGAAGTATATATATAGTATATATAGATAGCAGTATATATATAGTATATATAGATAGCAGTATATATATAGTATATATAGATAGCAGTATATATAGATAGCAGTATATATACTTATATAGTATTTATATATATCCGTATATGTGTATATATAAATAGTATATATAGATAGCAGTATATATAGTATATATAGATAGCAGTATATATGTATATATAAATAGTATATATAGATAGCAGTATATATATATAGATAGCAGTATATATACATGTATATTATATATAGATAGCAGTATATGTGTATATATAAATAGTATATATAGATAGCAGTGTATATAGTATATATAGATAGCAGTATATGTGTATATATAAATAGTATATATAGATAGCAGTATATATAGTATATATAGATAGCAGTATATGTGTATATATAAATAGTATATATAGATAGCAGTATATATAGTATATATAGATAGCAGTATATGTTTATATATAAATAGTATATATAGATAGCAGTATATATAGTATATATAGATAGCAGTATATATAGTATATATAGATAGCAGTATATGTGTATATATAGATATCATTATATATAGTATATATAGATAGCAGTATATGTGTATATATAAATAGTATATATAGATAGCAGTATATATATAGTATATATAGATAGCAGTATATGTGTATATATAAATAGTATATATAGATAGCAGTATATATAGTATATATAGATATCAGTATATATAGTATATATAGATAGCAGTATATGTGTATATATAAATAGTATATATAGATAGCAGTATATATAGTATATATAGATAGCAGTGTATATATAGTATATATAGATAGCGCTACAGATTAAATCAGGTCCTTAGTCAATGGAACATTTAGAAAATATACTTACCATCAGATTCTTTCTCTTATGGTGACATGATAATTCCCTCCAAAATCATGAAAAGTCTTCAGCCTCTGAAGTAGCTTTACTCAACACAGGCTCTTAAGTAGTTTTCAGAATAGTTATGACGAAAATATTAGCAGTAGCCCGTCTCTGGCATTATAAAACACCTTGGTTGTTCTCTGCTCTGAGATTCTTCTAATTGAAGCCCACGTTGTTCAGAAAGGCAGTGCTGTGTTCGGCTCTACAGGGCCTTCAGAAAGGCAGTGCTGTGTTCGGCTCTACAGGGCCTTCAGAAAGGCAGTGCTGTGTTCGGCTCTACAAGGCCTTCAGAAAGGCAGTGCTGTGTTCGGCTCTACAAGGCCTTCAGAAAGGCAGTGCTGTGTTCGGCTCTACAAGGCCTTCAGAAAGGCAGTGCTGTGTTCGGCTCTACAAGGCCTTCAGAAAGGCAGTGCTGTGTTCGGCTCTACAAGGCCTTCAGAAAGGCAGTGCTGTGTTCGGCTCTACAAGGCCTTCAGAAAGGCAGTGCTGTGTTCGGCTCTACAGGGCCTTCAGAAAGGCAGTGCTGTGTTCGGCTCTACAGGGCCTTCAGAAAGGCAGTGCTGTGTTCGGCTCTACAAGGCCTTCAGAAAGGCAGTGCTGTGTTCGGCTCTACAAGGCCTTCAGAAAGGCAGTGCTGTGTTCGGCTCTACAAGGCCTTCAGAAAGGCAGTGCTGTGTTCGGCTCTACAAGGCCTTCAGAAAGGCAGTGCTGTGTTCGGCTCTACAAGGCCTTCAGAAAGTATTCACACCCCCTGACTTTTTCCACAGTTTGTTGTGTTACAGCCTGAATTTAATATGGATTCAATTTAGATTTATGTCACTGGCCTACACACAGTACCCCATTTTGTGGAATTATGTTTTTCAGTTTGTTTACAAATTAATAAAACATTTAAAAACTGAAATGTCTTGAGTCAATATGCATTAAACCCCTTAGTTATGGCAAGGAGCCTAAAGAAGTTCAGGAGTTAAAATCTGCTTAACAAGTCACATAATAAGTTGCATTGACTCACTCTGTGTGCAATAATTTTGTTTAACACGATTTTTTTGACTGCTCTTGTAACGGCTGTCGTCTTCCTCCTCCTCGGACGAGGAGAGGCGAGAAGGATCAGACCAATATGCGGAGTGATTTGCGTTCATGATGATTTATTATAATGAAACAATCCAGAACACTTACAAATACAAAAACAACAAACGTGACAAAACCGAAAACAGTCCCGTGTGGCACGAACACTAACACGAGATACAAACACCCACAAAACACACGTGAAACCCCGGCTGCCTTAGTATGATTCTCAATCAGGGACAACGATTGACAGCTGCCTCTGATTGAGAATCATACCAGGCCGAACACAAAACCCCAACATAGAAAATCACAAATAGACAACCCACCCCAACTCACGCCCTGACCAACTAAATAAATACAAGAAAAAGGAAAAACAGGTCAGGAACGTGACATAACCCCCCCCTTAAGGTGCGAACTCCGGGCGCACCAGCATAAAGTCTAGGGGAGGGTCTGGGTGGGCGTCTGTCCACGGTGGCGGCTCTGGCGCTGGTCGTGGTCCCCACCCCACCATAGTCAAACCCCGCTTCCGTGGCCTCCTCCCAATGGCCACCCTCCATGTCAATCCCACTATACCAAAGGGCAGCAACGGACTGAGGGGCAGCTCCGGACTGAGGGACAGCACCGGACTGAGGGGCGGATCCTGGCTGGCTGGCTCTGGCGGATCCTGGCTGGCGGGCTCTGGCGGATCCTGGCTGGCTGGCTCTGGCGGATCCTGGCTGGCTGGCTCTGGCGGATCCTGGCTGGCTGGCTCTGGCGGATCCTGGCTGGCTGGCTCTGGCTGGTCCTGGCTGGATGGCTCTGGCTGATCCTGTCTGGCGGAAGGCTCTGGCTGATCCTGTCTGCCGGAAGGCTCTGGCGGATCCTGTCTGGCGGAAGGCTCTGGCGGATCCTGTCTGGCGGAAGGCTCTGGCGGATCCTGTCTGGCGGAAGGCTCTGGCGGATCCTGGCTTGCTGGCTCTGGCTGGTCCTGGCTGGACGGCTCTGGCGGATCCTGTCTGGCGGAAGGCTCTGGCTGATCCTGTCTGGCGGAAGGCTCTGGCGGATCCTGGCTGGCGGAAGGCTCTGGCGGATCCTGTCTGGCGGAAGGCTCTGGCGGATCCTGGCTGGCGGAAGGCTCTGGCGGATCCTGGCTGGCGGAAGGCTCTGGCGGGTCCTGGCTGGACGGCTCTGGCTGGTCCTGGCTGGCGGAAGGCTCTGGCGGATCCTGGCTGGACGGCTCTGGCTGGTCCTGGCTGGACGGCTCTGGCTGGTCCTGGCTGGACGGCTCTGGCTGGTCCTGGCTGGACGGCTCTGGCTGATCCTGTCTGGCGGAAGGCTCGGGACAGACAGACAGCGCTGGGCAGGCAGGCAGCTCAGACAGCGCTGGGCAGGCAGGCAGCTCAGACAGCGCTGGGCAGGCAGGCAGCTCAGACAGCGCTGGGCAGGCAGGCAGCTCAGACAGCGCTGGGCAGGCAGGCAGTTCAGACAGCGCTGGGCAGGCAGACAGTTCAGACAGCGCTGGGCAGGCAGACAGTTCAGACAACGCTGGGCAGGCAGACAGTTCAGACACTGGCTGTGCTGGAGAGGAGGAAGGCTCTGACAGCGCTGGACAGGTGGAAGCAGCTGGAGAGAGAACCCGGAGAGACAGCCTGGTGCGGGGGGCTGCCACCGGAGGACTGGTACGTGGAGGTGGCACCGGGTATACCGGACCGTGAAGGAGGACACGTGCTCTTGAGCACCGAGCCTCCCCAACCCTACCAGGTTGAATGGTCCCCGTAGCCCTGCCAGTGCGGCGAGGTGGAATAGCCCGCACTGGTCTAAGCACGCGTACTGGGGACACCGTGCGCTTTACCACATAACACGGTGTCTGACCAGTACGACGCCCTCTCACTCCACGGTAAGCACGGGGAGTTGGCTCAGGTATCCTACCCGGCTTTGCCACACTCCGCGTGTGCCCCCCCAATAAATTTTTGGGGTCTGACTCTTGGGCTCCCAACCGCGTCGCCGCGCTGCCTCCTCATACCAGCGCCTCTCTGCCTTCGCTGCCTCCAACTCCGCCTTGGGACGGCAATATTCCCCTGGCTGAAGCCAGGGTCCTTTTCCGTCCAGAATCTCCTCCCAAGTCCAGGAGTCCTGGTTTTTTTTCTGCTGCTGTTGCCGCCCTTCTCCACTCCGCTTGGTCCTGTGTTGGTGGGTGGTTCTGTAACGGCTGTCGTCTTCCTCCTCCTCGGACGAGGAGAGGCGAGAAGGATCAGACCAATATGCGGAGTGATTTGCGTTCATGATGATTTATTATAACGAAACAATCCAGAACACTTACAAATACAAAAACAACAAACGTGACAAAACCGAAAACAGTCCCGTGTGGCACGAACACTAACACGAGATACAAACACCCACAAAACACACGTGAAACCCCGGCTGCCTTAGTATGATTCTCAATCAGGGACAACGATTGACAGCTGCCTCTGATTGAGAATCATACCAGGCCGAACACAAAACCCCAACATAGAAAATCACACATAGACAGCCTACCCCACCTCACGCCCTGACCAACTAAATAAATAGAAGAAAAAGGAAAAACAGGTCAGGAACGTGACAGCTCCATCTCTGTACCCCCACACATACAATTATCTGTAAGGTCCCTCACTCGAGCAGTGCATTTCAGACACAGATTCAACCACAAAGACCAGGGAGATTTTCCAATCCCTCGCAAAGAAGGGCAACTATTGGCAGATGTGTAAACAAAACAAAAAAAACAGACATTAAATATCCCTTTGAGCATGGTGAAGTTATTAATTACACTTTGGATGGTGTATCAATACACCCAGTCACTACAAAGATACAGGTGTCCTTCCTAACTCAGTTGCCGGAGAGGAAGGAAACCGGTCAGGGATTTCACCATGATGATAATGGTGACTTTAAAACAGTTATAGAGTTTAATGGCTGTGAGAGGAGAACACTGAGGATGGATCAACAACATTGTAGTTACTCCACAATACTAACCTACTTGACAGAGTGAAAAAAAGGAAGCTGGTACAGCATAACAATATTCCCAAACATGCATCCTGTTTGCAACAAAAGTAATACTGCAAAAAACATGGGAAAGCGATTAACTTTTTGTCCTGAATACAAAGTGTTATATTTGGGGCAAATCCAATAAAACACATTACTGATTACCGCTCTCCATATTTTCAACTATAGTGGTGGCTGCGTCATGTTATGGGTATGCTTGTAATCATTACAGACTGGTGAGTTTTTCAGGATGAAAAATAAATGGAATAGAGCTAAGCACAGGCAAAATCCTAGAGTAAAACCTGGTTCAGTCTGCTTTCCACCAGACACTGGGAGATGAATTCACCTTTCAGCAGGACAATAACCTAAAACACAGGCAAAATCCTAGAGGAAAACCTGGTTCAGTCTGCTTTCCACCAGACACTGGGAGATGAATTCACCTTTCAGCAGGACAATAACCTAAAACACAGGCAAAATCCTAGAGTAAAACCTGGTTCAGTCTGTTTTCCCCCAGACACTGGGAGATGAATTCACCTTTCAGCAGGACAATAAGCTAAAACACAAGGCCAAATCTACACTGGAGTTGCTTACCAAGAAGACAGTGAATGTTCCTGAGTGGCCGAGTTACAGTTTTGACTTAAATCTGCTTGAAATACCTGAAAATGGTTGTCGAGCAATGATCAACAACCAATTTGACAGAGCTTGATGTATTTCTAAAAGAATAATGTGCAAATATTGCATTATCCAGTTGTGCAAAGCTCTTAGAGACCCAGAAAGACTCACAGCTGTAATCACTGCCAAAGGCGCTTCTGCAAGGTATTGACTCAGGATTTAGAATATTTATGTACATTTTATATTTCTGTATTTCATTTTCAATAAATTTGCTAACATTTCTAAAAACATGTTTTCACTTTGTCATCATGGGGTATTTTGTGTAGATTGGTAAGAAAAAGAAATATGTCATCCCTTTTGAATTCAGGCTGTAACACAACATGTGGAATAAGTCCAGGAGTATGAAAAGCTTCTGAAGGCCCTGTAACTACTGTTTGACTCCTGAATGGGAAGTACCCTTAACTCTGTGCTTAGCTGCCCTGGCAGTGGGGTGATTGGAAGTAAAACAGCACCCTATTCCCTATATAGTGCACTACTTTTGACCAGAGCCCAATGGGGAGAGGGTGTAAGAATAGGGTGCCATTTGTGTTGCAGCCACCATCTCTTCCTCCAGTCGTCCTGTGGCCAGGCTCCAAAACATCATCACAAGCCAAGGAAGCATAGCGACCGCGAGGCCAGGGGCGACTGTGCCCCTTTGCTTACAGTTTCCCCAGGAGTGCAGGTCATACAAGCCTTATTGCAATGCCTACAGGGAGCTTATGTTCCACTATTCTCAGCCAGTGGACTGTTGCTGCTAGAGAATATACAGACTGTGTTGTTGGTGGTGTTGTATACGGGGTGTTATGGTGAAAGGATAAGATACAGGTGAGAAGTGAATACGTTTTAAAGATGAATGTATTGGTTCTTATACCAAAAAGTGGAGGAATCAAAACTGGATGGTGTTCAGAGATACATGGGAAGGGTTGACTGTAGCTGAATAATGGGACTAAAAATGAACAAAATATAACTAATGTTAAATATACTGTGTCCCTAAAATGTATATCGTGTATATATGGTGGATTGGAAATGATGAAGACAATTACATTGATGAAAACTACAATTTTAAAGATGATCTACCCCTAGGAAGAAAAAAAAGGGGGAGGGTATGTGGAGGGAGGGAAGGAGGGAGGGAGGGAGGGAGGGAGGGAGGGGAGGAGAGGAGGGAGGGAGGAGAGGAGGGAGAAGAGGAGGGAGGGAGGAGAGAGAAGAGAAGGGAGGGAGGGAGGGAGGAGAGAGAAGAGAAGAGGAGGGAGGGAGGGAGGGAGGGAAGATGAGGGTACTGTGTGTGTAGGAGGTATAGGGTCTGCTGTTACACACTGAGATCTCCATACATTATCCTGATGTCTGCTGAGATATCAATACATTATCCTGATGTCTGCTGAGATATCAATACATTATCCTGATGTCTGCTGAGATATCAATACATTATCCTGATGTCTGCTGAGATACCAATACATTATCCTGATGTCAGCTGAGATATCAATACATTATCCTGATGTCTGCTGAGATACCAATACATTATACTGATGTCTGCTGAGATACCAATACATTATCCTGATGTCTGCTGAGATATCAATACATTATCCTGATGTCTGCTGAGATATCAATACATTATCCTGATGTCTGCTGAGATACCAATACATTATCCTGATGTCTGCTGAGATATCAATACATTATCCTGATGTCTGCTGAGATACCAATACATTATACTGATGTCTGCTGAGTCTGGTCAGCCCTCTGTCCTCTCTAACATGCTGAGATACCAATACATTATCCTGATGTCTGCTGAGATATCAATACATTATCCTGATGTCTGCTGAAATATCAATACATTATACTGATGCCTGCTGAGATATCAATACATTATCCTGATGTCTGCTGAGATATCAATACATTATACTGATGTCTGCTGAGATACCAATACATTATCCTGATGTCTGCTGAGATATCAATACATTATACTGATGTCTGCTGAGATATCAGTACATTATCCTGATGTCTGCTGAGATATCAATACATTATACTGATGTCTGCTGAGATATCAAAACATTATCCTGATGTATGCTGAGATATCAATACATTATCCTGATGTCTGCTGAGATACCAATACATTATACTGATGTCTGCTGAGATATCAATACATTATCCTGATGTCTGCTGAGATATCAATACATTATCCTGATGTCTGCTGAGATATCAATACATTATCCTGTCAGCTGAGATACCAATACATTATCCTGATGTCTGCTGAGATATTAATACATTATCCTGATGTCTGCTGAGAGATCAATACATTATCCTGATGTCTGCTGAGATATCAATACATGATCCTGATGTCTGCTGAGATATCAATACATTATCCTTATGTCTGCTGAGATATCAATACATTATCCTGATGTCTGCTGAGATATCAATACATTATACTGATGCCTGCTGAGAGATCAATACATTATACTGATGTCTGCTGAGATACCAATACATTATACTGATGTCTGCTGAGTCTGGTCAGCCCTCTGTCCTCTCTAACATGCTGAGATACCAATACATTATACTGATGTCTGCTGAGATATCAATACATTATCCTGATGTCTGCTGAGATATCAATACATTATCCTGATGTCTGCTGAGATATCAATACATTATCCTGATGTCTGCTGAAATATCAATACATTATCCTGATGTCTGCTGAGTCTGGTCAGCCCTCTGTCCTCTCCTGCTGCCTGTCACCAGACTTACCAATGTGTGCGTGTGCGTGTCTGTCTGTGTGTGTGTCTGTGTGTGTTTGTGTGTTTGTGTGTGTGCATGCGTGCCAGTGTGTGTGTGTGTATGACCTTATGTATTCTTGACAACTTCATACAGTCCAACTGCTACACACAATGATCATTTATCATCTGTTGAAAGTTGGAAAAAGATCTGTTAAACAATTCAATATTCCTCCCCTTGGAATATTTATTAGTAAAGTGTTATAGTCCTACTTCCTGGTCTCCCCTTCTCCTAAACATGGCCAGCAAGCAACTAAAGGGCTGTCAGGGTGAGTCTCAAATGGTACCCTGTTCCTCGTGTAGTGCATTACGTTTGACCATGGCCCGATGGGGATATGGTGCCATTTGGGACACAGCCGGGATGCAGCTCTCTCTCTCTCTCACGCTCTCGCTCTCTCTCTCTCTCTCTCTTTGCATAACGAATGTCCATCATTTATCCCTCCCTGTGAAACTCAAGGTTATTCCACATTGCCATGGTACAATCTCATGCATTGAATCGTATTTATCCGTCGACCACCGACAGTAAAACTTCTGATTTATGGCGAAAAATCTTGTAGTGGAATATTTTAGAATAAGAAAACAGTAAGACCCTTTAGTCTTTCTGGAAGCTTGAAGTGAGTTATGCCGGAGTGCGGAGGTAACCTAACGGTTAAAAGCTTTGGGCCAGTAAGCGAAAGGTCACTCTTTCGAATCCCTGAGCAGGCAAGATGGACAAATCTTCCATTGAGCAAGGCAGTGAAGTCGATGAAGGCAGCCCTCCGTACCTCTCGGATTCAGAGGGGTTGAATTCAGAAGTCACATTTCAGTTGAAGACATTCAGTTGCGGCTGACTAAGTATTTCAATTGGAGAATACATGGAGCTGGTAAATCTATTTCTAAGAAAATTAATTCTGATAAATTCTAAATAAATTATATTTAATTACCTCTAAAATTCCATGAAAAACGATAGAATGACAAACAAAATAAATATGTATAGCAGCCGAGAGGTATGGTGGTTTCTTCCCTGTCCTCTTTCTGGCGGCGGTAATGAGGAAGTCCTATAGGCTGTGTGTGCACTGTGGAGGTCCGTCTGAGGCTGAACCACTTTAGCCAATCAGAACATTGAAAACAAAAACACATCCTAATTCACGGACCCCTCGTGCGCAGTGGAACCCAGAATGATATGTGACCACTTGTTTATGGCGAAACCATTCTGCCGAGGACACCTAAAACTGAGTGGCCACCACAAAGCCCAAGGAGAATGACCCTCTCTGGAAGTTGCTGTAGCCCTCTGAGATATTTAGCCTCTATTGGCTATTGGTTGAGACAGCGGGTCCGTTCTAGCTTGGTATGTCAGGCTGGACCAGTGGAAATGTGAATTTGGCCAAGTTGGGGGTAATAATGTATTTAGGTTATAGTTTATTGAGACGTATGAACACATCAAACATAGATTTTGATTTTATGGCTGTTTTAAAATGAATTTCCTGCATACTATTAGGTATATTAGACTATAGTATTATGTCTATTAGACTACAGACTACTAGTAGTATTATGTCCATTAGACTACAGACTACTAGTAGTATTATGTCCATTAGACTACAGACTACTAGTAGTATTATGTCTATTAGACTACAGACTACTAGTAGTATTATGTCTATTAGACTACAGACTACTAGTAGTATTATGTCCATTAGACTACAGACTACTAGTAGTATTATGTCCATTAGACTACAGACTACTAGTAGTATTATGTCCATTAGACTACAGACTACTAGTAGTATTATGTCCATTAGACTACAGACTACTAGTAGTATTATGTCTATTAGACTACAGACTACTAGTAGTATTATGTCCATTAGACTACAGACTACTAGTAGTATTATGTCCATTAGACTACAGACTACTAGTAGTATTATGTCCATTAGACTACAGACTACTAGTAGTATTATGTCCATTAGACTACAGACTACTAGTAGTATTATGTCTATTAGACTACAGACTACTAGTAGTATTATGTCCATTAGACTACAGACTACTAGTAGTATTATGTCCATTAGACTACAGACTACTAGTAGTATTATGTCCATTAGACTACAGACTACTAGTAGTATTATGTCCATTAGACTACAGACTACTAGTAGTATTATGTCCATTAGACTACAGACTACTAGTAGTATTATGTCTATTAGACTACAGACTACTAGTAGTATTATGTCTATTAGACTACAGACTACTAGTAGTATTATGTCTATTAGACTACAGACTACTAGTAGTATTATGTCTATTAGACTACAGACTACTAGTAGTATTATGTCTATTAGACTACAGACTACTAGTAGTATTATGTCTATTAGACTACAGACTACTAGTAGTATTATGTCCATTAGACTACAGACTACTAGTAGTATTATGTCCATTAGACTACAGACTACTAGTAGTATTATGTCTATTAGACTACAGACTACTAGTAGTATTATGTCTATTAGACTACAGACTACTAGTAGTATTATGTCCATTAGACTACAGACTACTAGTAGTATTATGTCCATTAGACTACAGACTACTAGTAGTATTATGTCTATTAGACTACAGACTACTAGTAGTATTATGTCTATTAGACTACAGACTACTAGTAGTATTATGTCCATTAGACTACAGACTACTAGTAGTATTATGTCCATTAGACTACAGACTACTAGTAGTATTATGTCCATTAGACTACAGACTACTAGTAGTATTATGTCTATTAGACTACAGACTACTAGTAGTATTATGTCTATTAGACTACAGACTACTAGTAGTATTATGTCCATTAGACTACAGACTACTAGTAGTATTATGTCTATTAGACTACAGACTACTAGTAGTATTATGTCCATTAGACTACAGACTACTAGTAGTATTATGTCTATTAGACTACAGACTACTAGTAGTATTATGTCTATTAGACTACAGACTACTAGTAGTATTATGTCCATTAGACTACAGACTACTAGTAGTATTATGTCCATTAGACTACAGACTACTAGTAGTATTATGTCCATTAGACTACAGACTACTAGTAGTATTATGTCTATTAGACTACAGACTACTAGTAGTATTATGTCCATTAGACTACAGACTACTAGTAGTATTATGTCCATTAGACTACAGACTACTAGTAGTATTATGTCCATTAGACTACAGACTACTAGTAGTATTATGTCCATTAGACTACAGACTACTAGTAGTATTATGTCTATTAGACTACAGACTACTAGTAGTATTATGTCTATTAGACTACAGACTACTAGTAGTATTATGTCCATTAGACTACAGACTACTAGTAGTATTATGTCTATTAGACTACAGACTACTAGTAGTATTATGTCCATTAGACTACAGACTACTAGTAGTATTATGTCCATTAGACTACAGACTACTAGTAGTATTATGTCTATTAGACTACAGACTACTAGTAGTATTATGTCCATTAGACTACAGACTACTAGTAGTATTATGTCCATTAGACTACAGACTACTAGTAGTATTATGTCTATTAGACTACAGACTACTAGTAGTATTATGTCCATTAGACTACAGACTACTAGTAGTATTATGTCTATTAGACTACAGACTACTAGTAGTATTATGTCTATTAGACTACAGACTACTAGTAGTATTATGTCTATTAGACTACAGACTACTAGTAGTATTATGTCCATTAGACTACAGACTACTAGTAGTATTATGTCCATTAGACTACAGACTACTAGTAGTATTATGTCTATTAGACTACAGACTACTAGTAGTATTATGTCCATTAGACTACAGACTACTAGTAGTATTATGTCCATTAGACTACAGACTACTAGTAGTATTATGTCCATTAGACTACAGACTACTAGTAGTATTATGTCTATTAGACTACAGACTACTAGTAGTATTATGTCCATTAGACTACAGACTACTAGTAGTATTATGTCTATTAGACTACAGACTACTAGTAGTATTATGTCTATTAGACTACAGACTACTAGTAGTATTATGTCTATTAGACTACAGACTACTAGTAGTATTATGTCCATTAGACTACAGACTACTAGTAGTATTATGTCCATTAGACTACAGACTACTAGTAGTATTATGTCCATTAGACTACAGACTACTAGTAGTATTATGTCCATTAGACTACAGACTACTAGTAGTATTATGTCTATTAGACTACAGACTACTAGTAGTATTATGTCCATTAGACTACAGACTACTAGTAGTATTATGTCTATTAGACTACAGACTACTAGTAGTATTATGTCTATTAGACTACAGACTACTAGTAGTATTATGTCCATTAGACTACAGACTACTAGTAGTATTATGTCCATTAGACTACAGACTACTAGTAGTATTATGTCTATTAGACTACAGACTACTAGTAGTATTATGTCTATTAGACTACAGACTACTAGTAGTATTATGTCTATTAGACTACAGACTACTAGTAGTATTATGTCTATTAGACTACAGACTACTAGTAGTATTATGTCTATTAGACTACAGACTACTAGTAGTATTATGTCCATTAGACTACAGACTACTAGTAGTATTATGTCCATTAGACTACAGACTACTAGTAGTATTATGTCCATTAGACTACAGACTACTAGTAGTATTATGTCTATTAGACTACAGACTACTAGTAGTATTATGTCTATTAGACTACAGACTACTAGTAGTATTATGTCTATTAGACTACAGACTACTAGTAGTATTATGTCTATTAGACTACAGACTACTAGTAGTATTATGTCTATTAGACTACAGACTACTAGTAGTATTATGTCTATTAGACTACAGACTACTAGTAGTATTATGTCTATTAGACTACAGACTACTAGTAGTATTATGTCTATTAGACTACAGACTACTAGTAGTATTATGTCTATTAGACTACAGACTACTAGTAGTATTATGTCCATTAGACTACAGACTACTAGTAGTATTATGTCTATTAGACTACAGACTACTAGTAGTATTATGTCCATTAGACTACAGACTACTAGTAGTATTATGTCCATTAGACTACAGACTACTAGTAGTATTATGTCTATTAGACTACAGACTACTAGTAGTATTATGTCTATTAGACTACAGACTACTAGTAGTATTATGTCTATTAGACTACAGACTACTAGTAGTATTATGTCCATTAGACTACAGACTACTAGTAGTATTATGTCTATTAGACTACAGACTACTAGTAGTATTATGTCTATTAGACTACAGACTACTAGTAGTATTATGTCCATTAGACTACAGACTACTAGTAGTATTATGTCCATTAGACTACAGACTACTAGTAGTATTATGTCTATTAGACTACAGACTACTAGTAGTATTATGTCTATTAGACTACAGACTACTAGTAGTATTATGTCTATTAGACTACAGACTACTAGTAGTATTATGTCTATTAGACTACAGACTACTAGTAGTATTATGTCCATTAGACTACAGACTACTAGTAGTATTATGTCCATTAGACTACAGACTACTAGTAGTATTATGTCTATTAGACTACAGACTACTAGTAGTATTATGTCCATTAGACTACAGACTACTAGTAGTATTATGTCTATTAGACTACAGACTACTAGTAGTATTATGTCTATTAGACTACAGACTACTAGTAGTATTATGTCTATTAGACTACAGACTACTAGTAGTATTATGTCCATTAGACTACAGACTACTAGTAGTATTATGTCTATTAGACTACAGACTACTAGTAGTATTATGTCTATTAGACTACAGACTACTAGTAGTATTATGTCTATTAGACTACAGACTACTAGTAGTATTATGTCTATTAGACTACTAGCACTACTAGTAGTATTATGTCCATTAGACTACAGACTACTAGTAGTATTATGTCCATTAGACTACAGACTACTAGTAGTATTATGTCTATTAGACTACAGACTACTAGTAGTATTATGTCCATTAGACTACAGACTACTAGTAGTATTATGTCCATTAGACTACAGACTACTAGTAGTATTATGTCCATTAGACTACAGACTACTAGTAGTATTATGTCTATTAGACTACAGACTACTAGTAGTATTATGTCTATTAGACTACAGACTACTAGTAGTATTATGTCCATTAGACTACAGACTACTAGTAGTATTATGTCCATTAGACTACAGACTACTAGTAGTATTATGTCCATTAGACTACAGACTACTAGTAGTATTATGTCTATTAGACTACAGACTACTAGTAGTATTATGTCCATTAGACTACAGACTACTAGTAGTATTATGTCTATTAGACTACAGACTACTAGTAGTATTATGTCCATTAGACTACAGACTACTAGTAGTATTATGTCCATTAGACTACAGACTACTAGTAGTATTATGTCTATTAGACTACAGACTACTAGTAGTATTATGTCCATTAGACTACAGACTACTAGTAGTATTATGTCCATTAGACTACAGACTACTAGTAGTATTATGTCTATTAGACTACAGACTACTAGTAGTATTATGTCCATTAGACTACAGACTACTAGTAGTATTATGTCCATTAGACTACAGACTACTAGTAGTATTATGTCCATTAGACTACAGACTACTAGTAGTATTATGTCCATTAGACTACAGACTACTAGTAGTATTATGTCCATTAGACTACAGACTACTAGTAGTATTATGTCCATTAGACTACAGACTACTAGTAGTATTATGTCCATTAGACTACAGACTACTAGTAGTATTATGTCCATTAGACTACAGACTACTAGTAGTATTATGTCCATTAGACTACAGACTACTAGTAGTATTATGTCCATTAGACTACAGACTACTAGTAGTATTATGTCCATTAGACTACAGACTACTAGTAGTATTATGTCTATTAGACTACAGACTACTAGTAGTATTATGTCTATTAGACTACAGACTACTAGTAGTATTATGTCCATTAGACTACAGACTACTAGTAGTATTATGTCCATTAGACTACAGACTACTAGTAGTATTATGTCCATTAGACTACAGACTACTAGTAGTATTATGTCCATTAGACTACAGACTACTAGTAGTATTATGTCCATTAGACTACAGACTACTAGTAGTATTATGTCCATTAGACTACAGACTACTAGTAGTATTATGTCCATTAGACTACAGACTACTAGTAGTATTATGTCCATTAGACTACAGACTACTAGTAGTATTATGTCCATTAGACTACAGACTACTAGTAGTATTATGTCCATTAGACTACAGACTACTAGTAGTATTATGTCTATTAGACTACAGACTACTAGTAGTATTATGTCTATTAGACTACAGACTACTAGTAGTATTATGTCTATTAGACTACAGACTACTAGTAGTATTATGTCCATTAGACTACAGACTACTAGTAGTATTATGTCTATTAGACTACAGACTACTAGTAGTATTATGTCTATTAGACTACAGACTACTAGTAGTATTATGTCCATTAGACTACAGACTACTAGTAGTATTATGTCCATTAGACTACAGACTACTAGTAGTATTATGTCTATTAGACTACAGACTACTAGTAGTATTATGTCTATTAGACTACAGACTACTAGTAGTATTATGTCTATTAGACTACAGACTACTAGTAGTATTATGTCTATTAGACTACAGACTACTAGTAGTATTATGTCCATTAGACTACAGACTACTAGTAGTATTATGTCCATTAGACTACAGACTACTAGTAGTATTATGTCTATTAGACTACAGACTACTAGTAGTATTATGTCCATTAGACTACAGACTACTAGTAGTATTATGTCTATTAGACTACAGACTACTAGTAGTATTATGTCTATTAGACTACAGACTACTAGTAGTATTATGTCTATTAGACTACAGACTACTAGTAGTATTATGTCCATTAGACTACAGACTACTAATAATATTATGTCTATTAGACTACAGACTACTAGTAGTATTATGTCTATTAGACTACAGACTACTAGTAGTATTATGTCTATTAGACTACAGACTACTAGTAGTATTATGTCTATTAGACTATAGACTACTAGTAGTATTATGTCCATTAGACTATAGACTACTAGTAGTATTATGTCCATTAGACTACAGACTACAAGTAGTATTATGTCTATTAGACTACAGACTACTAGTAGTATTATGTCCATTAGACTATAGACTACTAGTAGTATTATGTCCATTAGACTACAGACTACTAGTAGTATTATGTCCATTAGACTACAGACTACTAATAGTATTATGTCTATTAGACTATAGCCTACTAATAGTATTATGTCTATTAGACTATAGCCTACTAGTAGTATTATGTCCATTAGACTATAGACTACTAGTAGTATTATGTCCATTAGACTACAGACTACTAGTAGTATTATGTCCATTAGACTACAGACTACTAGTAGTATTATGTCTATTAGACTACAGACTACTAGTAGTATTATGTCCATTAGACTACAGACTACTAGTAGTATTATGTCCATTAGACTACAGACTACTAGTAGTATTATGTCCATTAGACTACAGACTACTAGTAGTATTATGTCCATTAGACTACAGACTACTAGTAGTATTATGTCCATTAGACTACAGACTACTAGTAGTATTATGTCCATTAGACTACAGACTACTAGTAGTATTATGTCCATTAGACTACAGACTACTAGTAGTATTATGTCTATTAGACTACAGACTACTAGTAGTATTATGTCTATTAGACTACAGACTACTAGTAGTATTATGTCTATTAGACTACAGACTACTAGTAGTATTATGTCCATTAGACTACAGACTACTAGTAGTATTATGTCTATTAGACTACAGACTACTAGTAGTATTATGTCTATTAGACTACAGACTACTAGTAGTATTATGTCCATTAGACTACAGACTACTAGTAGTATTATGTCCATTAGACTACAGACTACTAGTAGTATTATGTCTATTAGACTACAGACTACTAGTAGTATTATGTCTATTAGACTACAGACTACTAGTAGTATTATGTCTATTAGACTACAGACTACTAGTAGTATTATGTCTATTAGACTACAGACTACTAGTAGTATTATGTCCATTAGACTACAGACTACTAGTAGTATTATGTCCATTAGACTACAGACTACTAGTAGTATTATGTCTATTAGACTACAGACTACTAGTAGTATTATGTCCATTAGACTACAGACTACTAGTAGTATTATGTCTATTAGACTACAGACTACTAGTAGTATTATGTCTATTAGACTACAGACTACTAGTAGTATTATGTCTATTAGACTACAGACTACTAGTAGTATTATGTCCATTAGACTACAGACTACTAGTAGTATTATGTCTATTAGACTACAGACTACTAGTAGTATTATGTCTATTAGACTACAGACTACTAGTAGTATTATGTCTATTAGACTACAGACTACTAGTAGTATTATGTCTATTAGACTACAGACTACTAGTAGTATTATGTCCATTAGACTACAGACTACTAGTAGTATTATGTCCATTAGACTACAGACTACTAGTAGTATTATGTCTATTAGACTACAGACTACTAGTAGTATTATGTCCATTAGACTACAGACTACTAGTAGTATTATGTCCATTAGACTACAGACTACTAGTAGTATTATGTCCATTAGACTACAGACTACTAGTAGTATTATGTCTATTAGACTACAGACTACTAGTAGTATTATGTCTATTAGACTACAGACTACTAGTAGTATTATGTCCATTAGACTACAGACTACTAGTAGTATTATGTCCATTAGACTACAGACTACTAGTAGTATTATGTCCATTAGACTACAGACTACTAGTAGTATTATGTCTATTAGACTACAGACTACTAGTAGTATTATGTCCATTAGACTACAGACTACTAGTAGTATTATGTCTATTAGACTACAGACTACTAGTAGTATTATGTCCATTAGACTACAGACTACTAGTAGTATTATGTCCATTAGACTACAGACTACTAGTAGTATTATGTCTATTAGACTACAGACTACTAGTAGTATTATGTCCATTAGACTACAGACTACTAGTAGTATTATGTCCATTAGACTACAGACTACTAGTAGTATTATGTCTATTAGACTACAGACTACTAGTAGTATTATGTCCATTAGACTACAGACTACTAGTAGTATTATGTCCATTAGACTACAGACTACTAGTAGTATTATGTCCATTAGACTACAGACTACTAGTAGTATTATGTCCATTAGACTACAGACTACTAGTAGTATTATGTCCATTAGACTACAGACTACTAGTAGTATTATGTCCATTAGACTACAGACTACTAGTAGTATTATGTCCATTAGACTACAGACTACTAGTAGTATTATGTCCATTAGACTACAGACTACTAGTAGTATTATGTCCATTAGACTACAGACTACTAGTAGTATTATGTCCATTAGACTACAGACTACTAGTAGTATTATGTCCATTAGACTACAGACTACTAGTAGTATTATGTCTATTAGACTACAGACTACTAGTAGTATTATGTCTATTAGACTACAGACTACTAGTAGTATTATGTCCATTAGACTACAGACTACTAGTAGTATTATGTCCATTAGACTACAGACTACTAGTAGTATTATGTCCATTAGACTACAGACTACTAGTAGTATTATGTCTATTAGACTACAGACTACTAGTAGTATTATGTCCATTAGACTACAGACTACTAGTAGTATTATGTCCATTAGACTACAGACTACTAGTAGTATTATGTCCATTAGACTACAGACTACTAGTAGTATTATGTCCATTAGACTACAGACTACTAGTAGTATTATGTCCATTAGACTACAGACTACTAGTAGTATTATGTCCATTAGACTACAGACTACTAGTAGTATTATGTCCATTAGACTACAGACTACTAGTAGTATTATGTCTATTAGACTACAGACTACTAGTAGTATTATGTCTATTAGACTACAGACTACTAGTAGTATTATGTCCATTAGACTACAGACTACTAGTAGTATTATGTCCATTAGACTACAGACTACTAGTAGTATTATGTCTATTAGACTACAGACTACTAGTAGTATTATGTCCATTAGACTACAGACTACTAGTAGTATTATGTCCATTAGACTACAGACTACTAGTAGTATTATGTCTATTAGACTACAGACTACTAGTAGTATTATGTCTATTAGACTACAGACTACTAGTAGTATTATGTCCATTAGACTACAGACTACTAGTAGTATTATGTCCATTAGACTACAGACTACTAGTAGTATTATGTCTATTAGACTACAGACTACTAGTAGTATTATGTCTATTAGACTACAGACTACTAGTAGTATTATGTCCATTAGACTACAGACTACTAGTAGTATTATGTCCATTAGACTACAGACTACTAGTAGTATTATGTCTATTAGACTACAGACTACTAGTAGTATTATGTCTATTAGACTACAGACTACTAGTAGTATTATGTCTATTAGACTACAGACTACTAGTAGTATTATGTCTATTAGACTACAGACTACTAGTAGTATTATGTCCATTAGACTACAGACTACTAGTAGTATTATGTCTATTAGACTACAGACTACTAGTAGTATTATGTCCATTAGACTACAGACTACTAGTAGTATTATGTCCATTAGACTACAGACTACTAGTAGTATTATGTCTATTAGACTACAGACTACTAGTAGTATTATGTCCATTAGACTACAGACTACTAGTAGTATTATGTCCATTAGACTACAGACTACTAGTAGTATTATGTCTATTAGACTACAGACTACTAGTAGTATTATGTCTATTAGACTACAGACTACTAGTAGTATTATGTCCATTAGACTACAGACTACTAGTAGTATTATGTCCATTAGACTACAGACTACTAGTAGTATTATGTCCATTAGACTACAGACTACTAGTAGTATTATGTCCATTAGACTACAGACTACTAGTAGTATTATGTCCATTAGACTACAGACTACTAGTAGTATTATGTCTATTAGACTACAGACTACTAGTAGTATTATGTCCATTAGACTACAGACTACTAGTAGTATTATGTCTATTAGACTACAGACTACTAGTAGTATTATGTCTATTAGACTACAGACTACTAGTAGTATTATGTCTATTAGACTACAGACTACTAGTAGTATTATGTCTATTAGACTACAGACTACTAGTAGTATTATGTCTATTAGACTACAGACTACTAGTAGTATTATGTCCATTAGACTACAGACTACTAGTAGTATTATGTCTATTAGACTACAGACTACTAGTAGTATTATGTCTATTAGACTACAGACTACTAGTAGTATTATGTCTATTAGACTACAGACTACTAGTAGTATTATGTCTATTAGACTACAGACTACTAGTAGTATTATGTCCATTAGACTACAGACTACTAGTAGTATTATGTCCATTAGACTACAGACTACTAGTAGTATTATGTCTATTAGACTACAGACTACTAGTAGTATTATGTCCATTAGACTACAGACTACTAGTAGTATTATGTCCATTAGACTACAGACTACTAGTAGTATTATGTCCATTAGACTACAGACTACTAGTAGTATTATGTCTATTAGACTACAGACTACTAGTAGTATTATGTCCATTAGACTACAGACTACTAGTAGTATTATGTCTATTAGACTACAGACTACTAGTAGTATTATGTCTATTAGACTACAGACTACTAGTAGTATTATGTCCATTAGACTACAGACTACTAGTAGTATTATGTCCATTAGACTACAGACTACTAGTAGTATTATGTCCATTAGACTACAGACTACTAGTAGTATTATGTCCATTAGACTACAGACTACTAGTAGTATTATGTCCATTAGACTACAGACTACTAGTAGTATTATGTCCATTAGACTACAGACTACTAGTAGTATTATGTCCATTAGACTACAGACTACTAGTAGTATTATGTCCATTAGACTACAGACTACTAGTAGTATTATGTCCATTAGACTACAGACTACTAGTAGTATTATGTCTATTAGACTACAGACTACTAGTAGTATTATGTCTATTAGACTACAGACTACTAGTAGTATTATGTCTATTAGACTACAGACTACTAGTAGTATTATGTCCATTAGACTACAGACTACTAGTAGTATTATGTCTATTAGACTACAGACTACTAGTAGTATTATGTCCATTAGACTACAGACTACTAGTAGTATTATGTCCATTAGACTACAGACTACTAGTAGTATTATGTCTATTAGACTACAGACTACTAGTAGTATTATGTCCATTAGACTACAGACTACTAGTAGTATTATGTCCATTAGACTACAGACTACTAGTAGTATTATGTCTATTAGACTACAGACTACTAGTAGTATTATGTCCATTAGACTACAGACTACTAGTAGTATTATGTCCATTAGACTACAGACTACTAGTAGTATTATGTCCATTAGACTACAGACTACTAGTAGTATTATGTCTATTAGACTACAGACTACTAGTAGTATTATGTCCATTAGACTACAGACTACTAGTAGTATTATGTCCATTAGACTACAGACTACTAGTAGTATTATGTCTATTAGACTACAGACTACTAGTAGTATTATGTCCATTAGACTACAGACTACTAGTAGTATTATGTCCATTAGACTACAGACTACTAGTAGTATTATGTCCATTAGACTACAGACTACTAGTAGTATTATGTCCATTAGACTACAGACTACTAGTAGTATTATGTCTATTAGACTACAGACTACTAGTAGTATTATGTCCATTAGACTACAGACTACTAGTAGTATTATGTCCATTAGACTACAGACTACTAGTAGTATTATGTCCATTAGACTACAGACTACTAGTAGTATTATGTCCATTAGACTACAGACTACTAGTAGTATTATGTCTATTAGACTACAGACTACTAGTAGTATTATGTCCATTAGACTACAGACTACTAGTAGTATTATGTCCATTAGACTACAGACTACTAGTAGTATTATGTCTATTAGACTACAGACTACTAGTAGTATTATGTCTATTAGACTACAGACTACTAGTAGTATTATGTCCATTAGACTACAGACTACTAGTAGTATTATGTCCATTAGACTACAGACTACTAGTAGTATTATGTCCATTAGACTACAGACTACTAGTAGTATTATGTCCATTAGACTACAGACTACTAGTAGTATTATGTCTAATTAGACTACAGACTACTAGTAGTATTATGTCCATTAGACTACAGACTACTAGTAGTATTATGTCCATTAGACTACAGACTACTAGTAGTATTATGTCCATTAGACTACAGACTACTAGTAGTATTATGTCCATTAGACTACAGACTACTAGTAGTATTATGTCCATTAGACTACAGACTACTAGTAGTATTATGTCTATTAGACTACAGACTACTAGTAGTATTATGTCTATTAGACTACAGACTACTAGTAGTATTATGTCTATTAGACTACAGACTACTAGTAGTATTATGTCTATTAGACTACAGACTACTAGTAGTATTATGTCTATTAGACTACAGACTACTAGTAGTATTATGTCTATTAGACTACAGACTACTAGTAGTATTATGTCTATTAGACTACAGACTACTAGTAGTATTATGTCTATTAGACTACAGACTACTAGTAGTATTATGTCTATTAGACTACAGACTACTAGTAGTATTATGTCTATTAGACTACAGACTACTAGTAGTATTATGTCCATTAGACTACAGACTACTAGTAGTATTATGTCCATTAGACTACAGACTACTAGTAGTATTATGTCTATTAGACTACAGACTACTAGTAGTATTATGTCCATTAGACTACAGACTACTAGTAGTATTATGTCTATTAGACTACAGACTACTAGTAGTATTATGTCTATTAGACTACAGACTACTAGTAGTATTATGTCTATTAGACTACAGACTACTAGTAGTATTATGTCTATTAGACTACAGACTACTAGTAGTATTATGTCTATTAGACTACAGACTACTAGTAGTATTATGTCTATTAGACTACAGACTACTAGTAGTATTATGTCTATTAGACTACAGACTACTAGTAGTATTATGTCTATTAGACTACAGACTACTAGTAGTATTATGTCTATTAGACTACAGACTACTAGTAGTATTATGTCTATTAGACTACAGACTACTAGTAGTATTATGTCTATTAGACTACAGACTACTAGTAGTATTATGTCTATTAGACTACAGACTACTAGTAGTATTATGTCCATTAGACTACAGACTACTAATAGTATTATGTCCATTAGACTACAGACTACTAATAGTATTATGTCTATTAGACTACAGACTACTAGTAGTATTATGTCCATTAGACTACAGACTACTAGTAGTATTATGTCCATTAGACTATAGCCTACTAATAGTATTAGGTCTAACTCGTCACTTATTATTATGATTATAAATAGAAGATTATCACGTGTCACCATGGTGCTGGTTTAGTAAAGTCAGATCAAAGCTCAATCAGTGTCTCCAAGATGGATTAGTATTTATATAACAGAACGGAATATAATAGCATAGCTTAGCAGGCCTATAGTATATAATAGCATAGCTTAGCAGGCCTATAGTATAATAGGATAGCTTAGCAGGCCTATAGTATATAATAGCATAGCTTAGTAGGCCTATAGTATATGATATCATAGCTTAGTAGGCCTATAGTATATGATATCATAGCTTAGTAGGCCTATAGTATATGATATCATAGCTTAGTAGGCCTATAGTATATGATATCATAGCTTAGCAGGCCTATATTATATGATAGCATAGCATAGCAGGCCTATATTATATGATAGCATAGCTTAGCAGGCCTATATTATATGATAGCATAGCTTAGCAGGCCTATAACGTTACTGTTACACCAGCAACACCTCAAACGAGCCACTAGGGCAGGATATATGCTTTGCCTTGGACAGTAAACAAGAAGGTTCAATGATTTATGCTCTTCTGTAGATCACTCTTCTGTAGATCACTCTTCTGTAGATCACATGGTTAAAGATCCCACCAGGATATGGGAAACAGTGCAAAGTACAATTGACTTAATATTGGTGTCTGATAAATCTAAAATATCGCAGAGTGGAGTAATAGTCTATGGAATCACTGATCATTTTTGTTGACATTTTACACAAGGAGGGGTTTTAAAGATATATTTAGGTGTCACAAAACTGTTAGAATCAGAGGACTCAAAAAAAGACTGTGTTGAAATGTTTAGGGATGAAGTGGGTAAAATTGATGAGTCACCTGTGCTAGATAGTGTAGGGGTAGACAGTGCCTGGGAAGCCTTTAAATGTAGATTCCTTGATGTGGTGAATGTGATGGGTCCCATTAGACGGGTCAGGGTAAAGCACAGATCTAGCCCTTGGTTTAATCATGAGATTCTAGAATCTATCCAAGCAAGGAATGAGGCCTTTAAGAAATGTAAGAACTCTCAAGAGCAGCATGATTTGGTCCTATATAAACATCACAGAAATGAAGCACGGAGCAGGATGGATGAAGCTAAGAGGGGTTACTTTGATGAGAACTAAAATTACCCTAAAATGGTTTGGAAATCATTTAAGGAACTAGGCTGTAGTAGTCCTACCAAAAACAAACTAAACAGTATTGGTCTGAACATCAGGGGGGAGATGGTATATGAAAAAGCAGAGGTTGCCAATTAATTCAACTCTTTTTAAAATTCTGTTGCCAGCAAGCTGGTTAGCAAGCTGCCCACCAGTTCTGGTTTGTATGGAAACGACCAAGTCAAGAAGTATTATGTCGAGTTAGGGGTTCAGCCAAACTCTTTTTATTTTGCAAAGGTAGCAACAGCCAAAGTGGACAGTATGCTGGCAGAGCTTAGATGCTCCAAAGCCACAGGCCTGGATAATATTCCTGCCAGGTTTCTAATAGATTCTGCTGAGCAAATTGGCCCTTGTATTACGCATATCGTTAATCTCTCTCTTGAACAAGACATCTTTCCCTGGGACATGAAACAAGCTAAAGTTATACCTCTGTATAAGAAGGGGATAAAGTCTGACCCTGGGAATTATAGGCCTGTATCTATCCTCTGTATAAGAAGGGGATAAAGTCTGACCCTGGGAAATATAGGCCTGTATCTATCCTCTGTATAAGAAGGGGATAAAGTCTGACCCTGGGAAATATAGGCCTGTATCTATCCTCTGTATAAGAAGGGGATAAAGTCTGACCCTGGGAATTACAGGCCTGTATCTATCCTCTGTATAAGAAGGGGATAAAGTCTGACCCTGGGAATTATAGGCCTGTATCTATTCTCTGTATAAGAAGGGGATAACGTCTGACCCTGGGAATTACAGGCCTGTATCTATCCTCTGTATAAGAAGGGGATAACGTCTGACCCTGGGAATTACAGGCCTGTATCTATCCTCTGTATAAGAAGGGGATAACGTCTGACCCTGGGAATTACAGGCCTGTATCTATCCTCTGTATAAGAAGGGGATAACGTCTGACCCTGGGAATTATAGGCCTGTATCTATCCTCTGTATAAGAAGGGGATAACGTCTGACCCTGGGAATTACAGGCCTGTATCTATCCTCTGTATAAGAAGGGGATAACGTCTGACCCTGGGAATTATAGGCCTGTATCTATCCTCTGTATAAGAAGGGGATAACGTCTGACCCTGGGAATTATAGGCCTGTATCTATCCTCTGTATAAGAAGGGGATAACGTCTGACCCTGGGAATTATAGGCCTGTATCTATCCTCTGTATAAGAAGGGGATAACGTCTGACCCTGGGAATTACAGGCCTGTGTTTATCCTCTCTGTAACATCAAAGATCATGGATAGAGTTGTACATGAGCAAATGTATGAATATGTTAACAAACAGGGTCTAATGTATGATTTTCAGTCGGGAAAAACATACTCCACTGATTCATGTCTACTTTACTTGACTGACTTCATCAGGAAAGAGATTGATGAGGGAAATCTGTGTGGAATGGTACTGCTTGACCTACAAAAGGCCTTTGATACAGTTAACCACTGTCTCCTAATCTCCAAACTGGAGGCATTTTAAGCTGTATCCCTCTAGGCTGGGTAAAGTCCTATTCATCAGGAAGGGAGCAAGTAGTATAGGTTATTGATTCACTGTCTCATGCAAAACCAATGAGTTGTGGCGTTCCGCAGGGGAGCGTGTTTGGGCCTCTACTGTTTCTACCTTATATTAATGATATGAAAGATGCTTGTTCTTGCCGTCTTTTTCTTTATGCGGATGACTCTACACTTCTGGTGTCTCACAAAAGTAAAACTATGTTGGAGAGCATACTTAGCACAGAGCTTACTAACATTAGCAAATGGCTTGGAGATAATAAGCTATCTCTGCACTTTGGGAAAACTGAGGCAATTATTTTTGGATCCAGACCTAAATTGAGTAGGTCCTCTGAAATCAGAGTGGAGTTAGGGGGTGAGGTGCTGAGTACTAACACCTCTGTTAGCTACCTGGGATGGATGGAGATGGGGGGGGGGGGGGGTGCTGACTACTAAAACCTCTGTTAGCGACTTGGGATGTATCCTTGATGGAAGCTTGGGAGGTGTGAGCACGGCCAATAAGGTGCTAGGGAAGGTTAATGCACGGCCAATAAGGTGCTAGGGAAGGTTAATGCACGGCCAATAAGGTGCTACGAAAGGTTAATGCACGGCCAATAAGGTGCTGAGGAAGGTTAATGCACGGCCAATAAGGTGCTAGGGAAGGTTAATGCACGGCCAATAAGGTGCTAGGGAAGGTTAATGCACGGCCAATAAGGTGCTAGGGAAGGTTAATGCACGGCCAATAAGGTGCTAAGGAAGGTTAATGCACGGCCAATAAGGTGCTAGGGAAGGTTAATGCACGGCCAATAAGGTGCTAGGGAAGGTTAATGCACGGCCAATAAGGTGCTAGGGAAGGTTAATGCACGGCCAATAAGGTGCTAGGGAAGGTTAATGCACGGCCAATAAGGTGCTAGGGAAGGTTAATGCACGGCCAATAAGGTGCTAGGGAAGGTTAATGCACGGCCAATAAGGTGCTAGGGAAGGTTAATGCACGGCCAATAAGGTGCTAGGGAAGGTTAATGCACGGCCAATAAGGTGCTAGGGAAGGTTAATGCACGGCCAATAAGGTGCTAGGGAAGGTTAATGCACGGCCAATAAGGTGCTAGGGAAGGTTAATGCACGGCCAATAAGGTGCTGAGGAAGGTTAATGCACGGCCAATAAGGTGCTAGGGAAGGTTAATGCACGGCCAATAAGGTGCTAGGGAAGGTTAATGCACGGCCAATAAGGTGCTAGGGAAGGTTAATGCACGGCCAATAAGGTGCTAGGGAAGGTTAATGCACGGCCAATAAGGTGCTAGGGAAGGTTAATGCACGGCCAATAAGGTGCTGAGGAAGGTTAATGCACGGCCAATAAGGTGCTAGGGAAGGTTAATGCACGGCCAATAAGGTGCTAGGGAAGGTTAATGCACGGCCAATAAGGTGCTAGGGAAGGTTAATGCACGGCCAATAAGGTGCTAGGGAAGGTTAATGTACGGCCAATAAGGTGCTAGGGAAGGTTAATGCACGGCCAATAAGGTGCTAGGGAAGGTTAATGCACGGCCAATAAGGTGCTAGGGAAGGTTAATGCACGGCCAATAAGGTGCTAGGGAAGGTTAATGCACGGCCAATAAGGTGCTGAGGAAGGTTAATGCACGGCCAATAAGGTGCTAGGGAAGGTTAATGCACGGCCAATAAGGTGCTAGGGAAGGTTAATGCACGGCCAATAAGGTGCTAGGGAAGGTTAATGCACGGCCAATAAGGTGCTAGGGAAGGTTAATGCACGGCCAATAAGGTGCTGAGGAAGGTTAATGCACGGCCAATAAGGTGCTAGGGAAGGTTAATTCCAGGACTAAGTTTGTGTCTAGAAAGTCCAAGCTGCTTGATAAGGACTCCATGAGAGTTTTAACCACTGCCCTCATTCAATGCCATTTGGACTATGGTTGTACTTCCTGGTTTGGGGGCTTATCTAAACTTCTGAAAGGGAAGCTCCAGATAGCCCAGAAGAAGCTGATAAGTATTGAAGGTGAGTCCACGTACTCACATTCAGTTGACGTCGGAAGTTTACATAAACATGTTTTAATGACTCCAAACTAAGTGTTTCAACCACTCCACAAATATCTTGTTAACAAACTATAGTTTTGGCAAGTCGGTTAGGACGTCTACTTTGTGCATGACACAAGTAATTTTTCCAACAATTGTTTACAGTGTCACGAACGTCGTAGTGAGGAGACCAAGGCGCAGCGTGATTAGAATACATTCTTCCTTTTAATAATGAAGAACACTTAACAAACAATACCAACCGTGACCGCTATAACACTGAGTGCAAACATGCAACATCACATAAACAATCACCCACAAACCAAACTGGAAAATGGCAACCTAAATAGGATCCCCAATCAGAGACAATGATAAACAGCTGCCTCTAGTCCACCATAGACCTACATAATGCCTAGACTACACACACACACCTAGACATACCCAAAACCCTAGACAAGTCAAAAAAACACATACCACCCTCGTCACACCCTGACCTAACCAAAATAATAAAGAAAACCAAGATAACTAAGGTCAGGGCGTGACATGCAGACAGATTATTTCACTTATAATTCACTGTATCACAATTCCAGTGAGTCAGACGTTTACATACACTAAGTTGACTGTGCCTTTAAACAGCTTGGAAAATTCCAGAAAATGATGTCATGGCTTTAGAAGCTTCTGATAGGCTAACTGACATAATTTGAGTCAATTGGAGGTGTACCTGTGGATGTATTTCAAGGCCTACCTTCAAACTCAGTGCCTCTTTGTTTGACATCATGGGAAAATCAAAAGACCTCCAGAAAAATAATTGTAGACCTCCACAAGTCTGGTTCACCCTTGAGAGCAATTTCCAAACGCCTGAAGGTACCACGTTCATCTGTACAAACAAAAGGACGCAAGTTTAAACACAATGGGACCACACAGCCGTCATACCGCTCAGGAAGGAGATGCGTTCTGTCTCCTAGAGGTGATTGTACTTTGGTGCGAAAAGTGCAAATCAATCCCAGAACAACAGCAAAGGACTTTGTGAAGATGCTGGAGGAAACAGGTACAAAAGTATCTATATCCACAGTAAAACGAGTCCTATATCGACAAAACCTGAAAGGCCGCTCAGCAAGGAAGAAGCCACTGCTCCAAAACCGGCATAAAAAAGCCAGACTACGGTTTGCAACTGCACATTGGGACAAAGATCATACTTTTTGGTGACATGTCCTCTGGTCTGATGAAACAAAATATAACTGTTTGGCCTTTGGTTATGTTTGTAGGAGAAAAGGGGGAGGCTTGCAAGCTGAAGAACACCATCCCAACCGTGAAGCACTGGGTGGGCAGCATCATGTTGTTGGGGTGCTTTGCTGCAGGAGGGACGGGTGCACTTCACAAAATAGATGGCATCATGAGAGAGGAAAATTATGTATATATATTGAAGCAACATTGCAAGACATCGGAGTAATGCTGGGAAAGGTACTGCCTTGTACACTGGAGCCTCAGAATGGAATGAGTTGCCTCTGCCCATAAAAATAATGTCCTCTCTGGGCAGCTTTAAAAAGAAAGTAAAAAACTGTTTGATGTCTGCTGGTCTTTTTGAATAACCCCTATGATGTATCTGCAATGATGAGAAATATGTTCTTCTTTTTTGTTTTTGTTTTATTATCTCGCTGTCTTACTGTTTTCAACCGTGTTGAATCTTGCCTAGCCATCTTGTCTCAATGGAAATAAGTCCCAGACTGTATCGTGTGTTATCCTCCATGATTTAACAATGGAAAACGTCCCAGACTGTATCGTGTGTTATCCTCCATGATTTAACAATGGAAAACGTCCCAGACTGTATCGTGTGTTATCCTCCATGATTTAACAAAGGAAATAAGTCCCAGACTGTATAGTGTGTTATCCTCCATGATTTAACAAAGGAAATAAGTCCCAGACTGTATAGTGTGTGATCCTCCATGATTTAACAATGGGAAAAAGTCCCAGACTGTATTGTGTGTTATCCTCCATGAGGATGTTGTTACTGTGTTTCTGGCCCACTCTGCTCTGTGTTACTGGCCCACTCTGCTCTGTGTTTCTGGCCCACTCCGCTTTGTGTTACTGGCCCACTCTGCTCTGTGTTACTGGCCCACTCCGCTCTGTGTTACTGGCCCCCTCCGCTCTGTGTTACTGGCCCACTCCGCTCTGTGTTACTGGCCCACTCCGCTCTGTGTTTCTGGCCCACTCCGCTCTGTGTTACTGGCCCTCTCCGCTCTGTGTTACTGGCCCCCTCCGCTCTGTGTTACTGGCCCTCTCCGCTCTGTGTTACTGGCCCACTCCGCTCTGTGTTACTGGCCCACTCCGCTCTGTGTTACTGGCCCGCTCCGCTCTGTGTTACTGGCCCGCTCCGCTCTGTGTTTCTGGCCCGCTCCGCTCTGTGTTTCTGGCCCGCTCCGCTCTGTGTTACTGGCCCACTCCGCTCTGTGTTACTGGCCCACTCCGCTCTGTGTTACTGGCCCACTCCGCTCTGTGTTACTGGCCCACTCCGCTCTGTGTTACTGGCCCACTCCGCTCTGTGTTACTGGCCCACTCCGCTCTGTGTTACTGGCCCACTCCGCTCTGTGTTACTGGCCCCCTCCGCTCTGTGTTACTGGCCCACTCCGCTCTGTGTTACTGGCCCACTCCGCTCTGTGTTACTGGCCCACTCCGCTCTGTGTTACTGGCCCACTCCGCTCTGTGTTACTGGCCCACTCCGCTCTGTGTTACTGGCCCACTCCGCTCTGTGTTACTGGCCCTCTCCGCTCTGTGTTACTGGCCCTCTCCGCTCTGTGTTACTGGCCCGCTCCGCTCTGTGTTACTGGCCCGCTCCGCTCTGTGTTACTGGCCCTCTAGGACATTTTCTCTCTCTTTGTTTTGATATTATGAGCTGTTGAACTTCACACTTGGGCTGTTTTCCAGCCCCCGACCCTTGAACGGAGAAGCAGGTGGACTCTCTCCCACTTTACCCCTTTGTCCTCTCTCTCTCTCTGTCTCTTTCTATCAATTCATTTTCCATTTTAATTTAAGTGCTTTATAGGCATGGGAAACATATCCTAACATTGCTCTTTATTGGGAAACATGGGAAACATATCCTAACATTGCTCTTTATTGGTATGGGAAACATATGTTAACATTGATCTTCATGGGAAACATATGTTAACATTGATCTTTATTGGTATGGGAAACATATGTTAACATTGATCTTCATGGGAAACATATGTTAACATTGATCTTTATTGGTATGGGAAACATATGTTAACATTGATCTTCATGGGAAACATATGTTAACATTGATCTTTATTGGCATGGGAAACATATGTTAACATTGATCTTTATTGGCATGGGAAACATATGTTAACATTGATCTTTATTGGCATGGGAAACATATGTTAACATTGCCAAAGCAAGTGAAGCAGATAATAAACAAAATTGAAATAAACAATACAACTGAACAGTAAACATTACAAAAGTTCCAAAAAGACTGAAGACATTTCAAATTTCTTATTATGTATATCTACAGTGTTGTAATGATGTGCAAATAGTTAAAGTACAAAAGGGAAAATATTAAACATAAATATGGGTTGTATTTACAATGGTGTTTGTTCTTCACTGATTGACCTTTTCTTGTGGCAACAGGTCACAAATCTTGCTGCTGTGATGTCACACTGTGATATTTCACCCAGTAGTTATGGGAGTTTATGAACATTAGATTTGTTTTCTAATTATTTGTGTATCTGTGTAATCTGAGGGAAATATGTGTCTCTAATATGGTCATACATTTGTCAGGAGGTTAGGAAGTGCAGCTCAGTTTCCACCTCATTTTGTGGGCAGTGAGCACATAGCCTGTCTTCTCTTGAGAGCCAGGTCTGCCTACGGCGGCCTTTCTCAATAGTAAGGCTATGCTCACTGAGTCTGTACATAGTCAAAGATTTCCTTGAGTTTAGGTCTGTCACAGTGGTCAGGTATTCTGCAACTGCATACTCTCTGTTTAGGGCCAAATAGAATTCTAGTTTGCTCTGTTTTTTTGTTAATTCTTTCCAATGTGTCAAGTAATTATCTTTTTGTTTTCTCATGATTTGGTTGGGTCTAATTGTGCTGTTGTCCTGGGGCTCTGTGGGGTGTGTTTGTGTTTGTGAACAGAGCCCCAGGACCAGCTTGCTAAGGGGACTCTTCTCCAGGTTCATTTCTCCGTAGGTGATGGTTTTGTTATGGAAGGTTTGGGAATTGGTTCCTTTTAGGTGGTTGTAGAATTTAACCTCTTAGGGATCCCTAAAGCTCGAATCACGCTCGAATCCCGTTACCGGGATAGATTTGACAACACCCGGTGAAATTGCAGCGAGCCAAATTCAAACTACAGAAATATAAATATTTAACATTCATATAAATACAAGTGTAACACATCAAAATAAAGCTTAACTTCTTGTTAATCCAGCCGCTGTGTCAGATTTCAAAAATACTTTACGGCGAAAGCACACTATGTGATTATCTGAGGACAGCGCCCCGCACACAAAACCATGAAAACCATTTTGCAACCAGGAAGGTGCGACACGAAAGTCAGAAATAGCGATATAATAAATGCCTTACTTTCGAAGATCTTCATCTAGTTGCAATCCCAAATGTCTCAGTGACACAATGAATGGTCGATTTTGTTCGATAAATTCCTTTTTTATATCCCCAAAATGTCCATTTATTTGGTGCGTTTGATTCAGAAATACACCGGTTTCAACTCGCCCAACATGACTACAACGTATCTAATAAGTTACCTGTAAACTTGGTCCAAACATTTCAAACAACGTTTCTAATTCAACCTCAAGTACCCTAAAATGTAAATCATCACAAAAATTTAAGACGGGATAAACTGTTTCCAAAACCGGAGAAAAATAACGAGCAGTGCGCTCCTGTTCACACCAAAAGTCTTGAGTCTGAGTGACACATTGAAAGAATAGGACTACTTCTTAATTTCTTAAAATAAAAACGTTGGACAATTTCTAAAGACTGTTGACGTCTAGTGGTAGCCATCGGAACTGAAATCGAGGCCCTAATAAATCAGGTTTCCCATAGAAAAGTATTGGAAAACACAATGACCTCAAAAAAGTTTTTCCCTGGATGGATTGTGCTCGGGGTTTCGCCTGCCAAATCAGTTCTGTTATACTCACAGACATTATTTTAACAGTTTTAGAAACGTTTGAATGTCTTCTATCCAATACTATTATGCATATCCTAGCTTCTCGGCCTGGGTAACAGGAAGTTGACTTTGGGCACACTTTTCATCCGGACGTGAACATTTGGACCCTAGCCCAAAGAGGCTCTTTTCTGGATTTTGATCATTTGCAGGTATCAGGCTAATTCTGCTCTGCATGCATTATTTGGGGTTTTACGTTGTACACAGAGGATATTTTTGCAGAATTCTGCGTGCAGAGTCTCAATTTGGTGTTGGTCCCATCTTGTGAATTCTTGTTTGGTGAGCGGACCCCAGACCTCACAAACATAAAGGGCAATGGGTTCTATAACTGATTCAAGTATTTTTAGCCAGATCCTAATTGGTATGTCAAATTTTATATTCCTTTTGATGGCATAGAAGGCCCTTCTTGCCTTGTCTCTCAGCTCATTCACAGCTTTGTGGAAGTTACCTGGAAGTTACCTGATATTTAGGCCAAGGTATGTATTATTTTTTGTGTGCTCTAGAGCAACGGTGTCTAGATAGAATTTGTATTTGTGGTCCTGGCAACTGGACCTTTTTTGGAACACCATTATTTTAGTCTTACTGAGATTTACTGTCAGGGCCCAGGTCTGGCAGAATCTGTGCAGAATATCTAGGTGCTGCTGTAGGCCCTCCTTGGTTGGTGACAGAAGCACCAGATCATCAGCAAACAGTAGACATTTGACTTCATATTCTAGTAGGGTGAGGCCGGGTGCTGCAGACTGTTCTAGTGCCCTTGCCAATTTGTTGATATATAAGCTGCATCCCTGTCTCACCCTATGGCCCTGTGGAAAGAAATGTGTGTGTGTTTTGCCAATTTTAAACGCACACTTGTTATTTGTGAACATGGATTTTTTTATGTTGTATGTTTTTCCGCCAACACCACTTTCCATCAATTTGCATTGCAAACCCTCATGCCACATTGAGACAAAATCTTTTTTGAAATCAACAAAGCATGAGAAGACTTTGCCTTTGTTTTGGTTTGTTTGTTTGTCAGTTAGGGTGTGCAGGGTGAATATGTGGTCTGTCGTGCAGTAATTTGGTAAAAAGCCATTGTGATATTTGCTCTGCTGTTAATGATAATGCAGAGGATTTTCTCATGGTTGCTGTTGACGCATATCCCACGGTAGTTATTGGGGTCAAATTTGTCTCCACTTTTGTGGATTGGGGTGATTAGTCCTTGTTTTCAAATATTGGGGAAGATGCCAGAGCTAAGGATAATGTTAAAGAGTTTAAGTATAGCCAATTGGATTTTGTGGTCTATATACAGTGGGGCAAAAAAGTATTTAGTCAGCCACCAATTGTGCAAGTTCTCCCACTTAAAATGATGAGAGAGGCCTGTAATTTTCATCATAGGTACACTTCAACTATGACAGACAAAATTAGAAAAAAAATTGGGAAAAAATCCAGAAAATCACATTGTAGGATTTTTAATGAATTTATTTGCAAATTATGGTGGAAAATAAGTATTTGGTCAATAACAAAAGTTTATCTCAATACTTTGTTATATACCCTTTGTTGGCAATGACAGAGGTCAAACGTTTTCTGTAAGTCTTCACAAGGTTTTCACACACTGTTACTTATTTTCCACCATAATTTGCAAATAAATTCATAAAAAATAGTTGAAGTGTACATATGATGAAAATTATGATGAAAATTACATTACATTGCCTCTCTCATATTTTTAAGTGGGAGAACTTGCACAATTGGTGGCTGACTAAATACTTTTTTGCCCCACTGTAGGTAGCACACAGGAGGACATTTTTCTCTGTTGAGATCATTTCCTTTTGAATTGGTAGCCAAATGTAAAATGTTCCTGTTTTGATTAATTTGGTAGTGTTAGTTAGGTCTGCTCTTTATCAAATTAGCATGCCCCGTGAGTCCCTTCCCTGTTTCACACCTGGTAGTTTGGTGGATGGGACTACCAGCTCTCTGTAACCTAGAGGACAACCAGTGGGTCCATCTCCTTTATACCACCCACCTGGTAGTGTGGTGGATGGGACTACCAGCTCTCTGTACCCTAGAGGGCAGCCAGTGGGTCCATCTCCTCTATGCCATGTTTCTTGTAGGATGACAATGTCTGTATTTCCGATTTCTTTGGTGAAGTCCAGGTTCCTGCTCTTTAGGCCAAAGGCAGATGACCTCAGGCCTTGGATATTCCAGGATGAGATGGTGAAAGCTTTGTTTTCCATAATGTGTCCAATGTTGTTAGTTGTGTGTTTTGGCCTCAGGCCAGTAAGTGTGAGCAGAGCCTGCTGAGCATCTGGTACATGCCATTGGCTTGGGCTAGTGTAAGAGTGGGGGCTGGGCCTGTTTGCCTGCTCACGGCCTGGGCGTATGTGTGACTTTCATGTTGAGGCCTTCTTTGTGGGGGTGGGGGGCATGGGGTGGGCAGGAGGGGCATAGGTCTGATCTGAGGGGGGCTAAATGGGGTGTGGGCAGTGTTGACTTGGGGGCGTGTTGATTGGTTGGGGTGGGAGTGTGGATGTGGCTGGTGGTGCTGTGGTCTGGATGTAGGTCCTCTCGGCGTGGACCTATGTGTAGAACCATGTGGGTCTGGGAGAGTGTCTCGCTGGTCTGGGCAGGGTGTCTATTGATCTGTTGCTCCAGTGTGAGGTGTTGGGGCTGTGGTTGAGGGTGATGTTCTTTAGGGTCCGGGCGAAGGAGGGCTACTGCTGCCTTGTATAGGTGGACCTGGTCGTAAAGACTGTTCAAGTCCAGGGTGGAGTGGTGGGCCAGTTAAACACCTCTCTCCCTCTCTGTCCCTCCTCTCTCCCTCTCTGTCCCTCTCCCTCTCTGTCCCTCTTCTCTCTCTCCCTCCTCTCTCTCTCTCTGTGCCTCTCCCTCTCTGTCCCTCTCTCTCTGTCTCTCCTCTCTCTTTCTCTCTCTCTCTGTCCCTCTCTCTCTGTCTATCTCTCGACCCTCTCTCCTCTCTCTATGTTACTCTCCCTCTCTGTCCCTCTCTCTCTGTCTCTCCTCTCTCTTTCTCTCTCTCTCTGTTCCTCTTCCTCTCTGTCTCTGTCTCTCCTCTCTCTTTCTCTCTCTGTGCCTCTCCCTCTCTGTCCCTCTCTCTCTGTCTCTCCTCTCTCTTTCTCTCTCTCTCTGTCCCTCTCTCTCTGTCTGTCTCTCCTCCCTCTCTCCTCTCTCTATGTTACTCTCCCTCTCTGTCCCTCTCTCTCTGTCTCTCCTCTCTCTTTCTCTCTCTCTCTGTTCCTCTTCCTCTCTGTCTCTGTCTCTCCTCTCTCTTTCTCTCTCTGTTCCTCTTCCTCACTGTCTCTCTCCCTCTCTGTCCCTCTCTCCAAAGTTTTGCCTTGTGTGCAACCTCAAAGGCATTGTTTGTTGTTCAGGCTATGACACTAAATGGAATAGGTTCTGTCTTTAGAGAACCAGTCAGTCCTACAGATTGGTAGATGCTTATGCAAATATGACAGCTCGTCATATTCTTACGCTGTATAATACCGCGTCCGTCTGTGATTGTTGCATTATTAACAACACATTAATATTGATCTCCTTACATGAGTTTCACATCACCATGGGAAAGGATAGGTCAGTAGCAACCTGAGAGGGCATAAAACACAATAGAAGAACAGCTGTAGTCAGCCTCTCCTTTTCACTCTGATGGTGGCTGAAATGGCTCACTACGTAGTACACTTCTTTTGACCAGGGATGTATGGCCACTGGTTAAAAGTAGTGCACTATATAGGGAATAGGGTGCCATTTCAGAGGCAGTTTTTATGATCTGACATCTGTGTGGTCTTTATGTCTCGTTTGTAGCAGAACCTTGTAACCAAAACCTCAGCTTGTTCTCTGACCCCTGGATGTCATGTTTTACTGCTACTCCTGACACTGGAATGTATAGTCAAGTAGTACAAATTCTGAATTCTCTCCTCAATAAATATTACCTCTCCTCAGTAGATATTACCTCTCCTCAGTAGATATTACCTCTCCTCAATAGATATTACCTCTCCTCAGTAGATATTACCTCTCCTCAATAAATATTACCTCTCCTCAGTAGATATTACCTCTCCTCAATAGATATTACCTCTCCTCAATAGATATTACCTCTCCTCAATAGATATTACCTCTCCTCGGTAGATATTACCTCTCCTCGGTAGATATTACCTCTCCTCAGTAGATATTACCTCTCCTCAGTAGATATTACCTCTCCTCGGTAGATATTACCTCTCTTCGGTAGATATTACCTCTCCTCGGTAGATATTACCTCTCCTCAGTAGATATTACCTCTCCTCGGTAGATATTACCTCTCCTCAGTAGATATTACCTCTCCTCAGTAGATATTACCTCTCCTCAGTAGATATTACCTCTCCTCAGTAGATATTACCTCTCCTCAATAGATATTACCTCTCCTCGGTAGATATTACCTCTCCTCGGTAGATATTACCTCTCCTCGGTAGATATTACCTCTCCTCGGTAGATATTACCTCTCCTCGGTAGATATTACCTCTCCTCGGTAGATATTACCTCTCCTCAGTAGATATTACCTCTCCTCAGTAGATATTACCTCTCCTCAGTAGATATTACCTCTCCTCGGTAGATATTACCTCTCCTCGGTAGATATTACCTCTCCTCAGTAGATATTGCCTATCCTCAGTAGATATTACCTCTCCTCAATAGATATTACCTCTCCTCGGTAGATATTACCTCTCCTCAGTAGATATTACCTCTCCTCGGTAGATATTACCTCTCCTCGGTAGATATTACCTCTCCTCAATAAATATTACCTCTCCTCGGTAGATATTACCTCTCCTCAGTAGATATTACCTCTCCTCAATAGATATTACCTCTCCTCAATAGATATTACCTCTCCTCAATAGATATTACCTCTCCTCAGTAGATATTACCTCTCCTCAGTAGATATTACCTCTCCTCAATAGATAGTACGTCTTCTCAATACCGTATCCTGCTTTTGATACTTTATTTGAGTCATTGTACGTGTCCAAAATGTGCCCCTGTTCCCTAAGGGGTTCTGGTCCCTATGGTTAAGAAATAAGGCCAGAGAAGGTGTGGTATATGGCCAATATACCTAGGCTAAAGGATATTCTTAATCAAGACGCACGGCGGAGTGCCTTGACACTGCCCTTAGCCGTAATACATTGGGCATATATTTACAAAATCCAGAGTTGCCTTATTGCTGTTATAAGCTGGTTACCAACGTAATTAGAGCAGTAAAAATGCATATTTTGTCATACCTGTGGTATACTGTCCGGTCTAATATACCATGGCTGTCAGCCAATCAGCATTCAGGGCTTGAACCACCCAGTTTATAATCTCATTTATACAACAGGAGAGGCCATTGATTAGCTGTACAGGTATACTGTAGGATGTTCATTTCATCACCCTGCTGCGTGAGAACTTCCCTGCACTACACACCGGGATGGCAGGAAGCCTAGTGGTTAGAGTTTTGGGCTAGTAACCAAAAGGGTGCTAGATCAAATCCCTGAGCTGACAAGGTAAACATCTGTCGTTCTGAAGAAGGCAGTTAACTCTTCCCCGCTAGGCTGTCAATGTAAATAAAAATGTGTTTTTAGCTGACTTGTCTAGTTAAATAAAGTAAAAAAAAAAAAAAAAGACTTGTAGTGTATTTGAGGTTTAAAAAGGCTTCGGAAGTTTGTAATTTACGATTCAGACTTGATTGTCCTTCACGAATAATTTATCAACCCTTACAAAAATGTCCATTAAATATAATCCACATAATAATTCCTATTACTACATGATTAATTTCCTGCTGTAGCAAACTGGCTCAAATTAAGATCCTACATCTGTAGGTTATGTGTCTTCTGTGATTTGAGGAGAGACAGATATGGAGAGCAAAGAGAGGGTTCTTACAGGGACTGTGGCTGAAATAGTACCCTATTCTCCTTATGGGCTCTGGTCAAAAGTAGTGCACTATATAGTATATAGGGTACCATTTGGGACACAACCAGAGACTGATGAATCAATGGCCACCACAGTAACATTCAGACTGAGGCCTTCCATTCCTCCACTGTGGGGGCAGCTTCTTAGCCCGGGTCATGGTCACTAGAGCAAATTGTAGCAAACGTTTTTTGCAACCGAACACACAAATCTTAAGCTAAGGTAGTACCTCACCGTTTCTAACATGATTTCCCCATACTGAACACGACTTAGTTTTCACATAGTGAGCTGTTCCAGATAATGTGTTAGCGTCAAAATACACTGATAATATCCATAAAGCTGACAGGTTAGCCTCCTGAGAATGATTCAATTAAAAACGTTTATTCTCTCTTTTTGTGGGTGGAGACCCCCTACCCTTCATATGTCTTCAAAATATCTGACGGTAATATTAATATCTATAACTCTCCTGGGGTGGAGCAGCTTTCTATTCACAGCATGAGCCCTTTCATATTTTTATTGAAGACTTTTTCTTTGATCTCTCCTCTTCTCTTCGAGAGCTGAGTTAGCTAGCCCCTGCAGATCACACAATGAAACTGGTCAATGTGCTGAGCTGAGTTAGCTAGCCCCTGCAGATCACACAATGAAACTGGTCAATGTGCTGGTCTGAGTTAGCTAGCCCCTGCATATCACACAATGAAACTGGTCAATGAGCTGGTCTGAGTTAGCTAGCCCCTGCAGATCACACAATGAAACTGGTCAATGTGCTGGTCTGAGTTAGCTAGCCCCTGCAGATCACACAATGAAACTGGTCAATGAGCTGGTCTGAGTTAGCTAGCACCTGCAGATCACACAATGAAACCGGTCAATGAGCTGGTCTGAGTTAGCTAGCCCCTGCAGATCACACAATGAAACTGGTCAATGAGCTGGTCTGAGTTAGCTAGCCCCTGCAGATCACACAATGAAACTGGTCAATGAGCTGGTCTGAGTTAGCTAGCACCTGCAGATCACACAATGAAACTGGTCAATGTGCTGGTCTGTTGTAGCCTTGCTAACAATAATGAGTCGTTAGGAATTCCTCGGGATGGTCAGGATGTTGTGTCATGGTCCCTAGGAGGATCCAAACAAACTGGGAACTAGACAATACCTCCAGGGGACCATGACACAGCGTCCCAAGAACGTCCTAAAAAAATGGGAACTAGAAAAAGGTCCCCCAGAGAATGTTCTTCCTAAGGACTAGTAAAATGGCCGTCATTAGAATATCCTACAAAGGTCCTGACATGGTCCTCAGTGACGTCCTGGGGACAGGGAACAGGGAACTAGAAAAGGTTCACCTGAGAACGTTCTACACGCCGAAACCCTGAAGGGACCTAATGGGAACGTTCTACACTCCGTCACGCTGAAACCCTGAAGGGACCTAATGGGAACGTTCTACACTCCGTCACGCTGAAACTCTGAAGGGACCTAATGGGAACGTTCTACACTCCGTCACGCTGAAACCCTGAAGGGACCTAATGGGAACGTTCTACACACCGTCACGCTGAAACCCTGAAGGGACCTAATGGGAACGTTCTACACTCCGTCACGCTGAAGGGACCTAATGGGAACGTTCTACACTCCGTCACGCTGAAACCCTGAAGGGACCTAATGGGAACGTTCTACACACCGTTACGCTGAAACCCTGAAGGGACCTAATGGGAACGTTCTACACACCGTCACGCTGAAACCCTGAAGGGACCTAATGGGAACGTTCTACACTCCGTCACGCTGAAACCATGTAGGGACCTAAAGGGAACGTTCTACACACCGTCACGCTGAAGGGACCTAATGGGAACGTTGCCGAATGTCCTCAGTATGTTCCTTGTTTGCTTGGAACACTCACCATTAGTAAAGTGTGTGTGTGTGTGTGTGTGTGTGTGTGTGTGTGTGTGTGTGTGTGTGTGTGTGTGTGTGTGTGTGTGTGTGTGTGTGTGTGTGTGTGTGTGTGTGTGTGTGTGTGTGTGCGTGCGCGCGTGCGTGTGTGTGTGTGTGTGGACATGTTTAACTCTACTTGCGGCAACCAGAAGTCCCAACAGGAATAGTAAAAAAAACGAACATAATGGCTTCTTCAAAGATCTCTAAGAACATACAGGTTGTTACATACATGGTGTTACATACAGGGTGTTACATTCAGGGTGTTACATTCAGGTTGTTACATTCAGGTTGTTACATTCAGGGTGTTACATACAGGGTGTTACATACAGGGTGTTACATTCAGGGTGTTACATTCAGGTTGTTACATTCAGGGTGTTACATACAGGGTGTTACATACAGGGTGTTACATTCAGGGTGTTACATACAGGGTGTTACATACAGGGTGTTACATTCAGGGTGTTACATTCAGGTTGTTACATTCAGGGTGTTACATACAGGGTGTTACATACAGGGTGTTACATTCAGGGTGTTACATTCAGGTTGTTACATTCAGGTTGTTACATTCAGGGTGTTACATACAGGTTGTTACATTCAGGGTGTTACATACAGAACATACAGGTTGTTACATACATGGTGTTACATACAGGGTGTTACATTCAGGGTGTTACATTCAGGTTGTTACATACAGGGTGTTACATACAGGGTGTTACATTCAGGGTGTTAGATTCAGGGTGTTAGATTCAGGGTGTTACATTCAGGGTGTTACATACAGGGTGTTACATACAGGGTGGTATGAGGGAGGGTGGTATGAGGGCCCGAAGTCCACAGGATGGGTGATGAGGGAGGGTGGAATGTGGGCCCGACGTCCACAGGATGGGTGATGAGGGAGGGTGGAATGAGGGCCCGACGTCCACAGGATGGGTGATGAGGGAGGGTGGAATGAGGGCCCGACGTCCACAGGATGGGTGATGAGGGAGGGTGGAATGAGGGCCCAACGTCCACAGGATGGGTGATGAGGGAGGGTGGAATGAGGGCCCGACGTCCACAGGATGGGTGATGAGGGAGGGTGGTATGAGGGCCCGACGTCCACAGGATGGGTACTATGAAACACTATCATTGAAGCTTAGCCACATGTTATCCTACATAATTAAATGTTGATTTATAATGACACACATTGTCAGTTCCTCAGCTATGGTGATTGACTAACTCATTGTCAGTTCCTCAGCTATGGTGATTGACTAACTCATTGTCAGTTCCTCAGCTATGGTGATTGACTAACTCATTGTCAGTTCCTCAGCTATGGTGATTGACTAACTCATTGTCAGTTCCTCAGCTATGGTGATTGACTAACTCATTGTCAGTTCCTCAGCTATGGTGATTGACTAACTCATTGTCAGTTCCTCAGCTATGGTGATTGACTAACTCAGTTGAATAGGCTGTGTGTGGAAGGCAGCCATAATATTATTGAATATTACAACAGGTGTAGTAGACCTTACAGTGAAATGCTTACTTACAAGTCCTTAACCAACAATGTAGTTTTAAGAAACTCCCCACCAAAAAGTTAAAGATAAGAATAACAAATAATTAAAGAGCACCAGTAAATAACAATAGCGGGGCTATATACAGGGGGTACCGGTACAGAGTCAATGTGGAGGCTATATACAGGGGGGTACCGGTACAGAGTCAATGTGGAGACTATATACAGGGGGTACCGGTACAGAGTCAATGTGGAGGCTATATACAGGGGGTACCGGTACAGAGTCAATGTGGAGGCTATATACAGGGGGTACCGGTACAGAGTCAATGTGGAGGCTATATACAGGGGGTACCGGTACAGAGTCAATGTGGGGACTATATACAGGGGGTACCGGTACAGAGTCAATGTGGAGACTATATACAGGGGGTACCGGTACAGCGTCAATGTGGAGGCTATATACAGGGGGTACTGGTACAGAGTCAGTGTGGAGACTATATTCAGGGGGTACCGGTACAGAGTCAATGTGGAGGCTATATACAGGGGGTACCGGTACAGAGTCAATGTGGAGGCTATATACAGGGTGTACCGGTACAGAGTCAATGTGGAGGCTGTATACAGGGGGTACCAGTACAGAGTCAATGTGGAGGCTGTATACAGGGGGTACCGGTACAGAGTCAATGTGGAGGCTATATACAGGGGGCACCAGTACAGAGTCAGTGTGGAGACTATATTCAGGGGGTACCTGTACAAAGTCAATGTGGAGACTATATACAGGGGGTACCAGTACAGAGTCAATGTGGAGGCTATATACAGGGTGTTACGGTACAGAGTCAATGTAGAGGCTATATACAGGGGGTACCAGTACAGAGTCAATGTGGAGACTATATACAGGGTGTTATGGTACAGAGTCAATGTGGAGGCTATATACAGGGTGTACCAGTACAGAGTCAATGTGGAGACTATATTCAGGGGGTACCTGTACAGAGTCAATGTGGAGACTATATATAGAGAGTACCGGTACAGAGTCAACGACCGGTGTCAAGGTAATTGAGGTAATATGTACATGTAGGTAGAGTTATTAAAGTGCAACAAGCCTGGGTAGCCATTTGATTAGCTGTTCAGGAGTCTTATGGCTTGGGGGTAGAAGCTGTTTAGAAGCTTCTTGGACCTAGACTTGGCACTCCGGTTCCGCTTGCCGTGTGGTAGCAGAGAGAACAGTCTATGACTAGGGTGGCTGGAGTCTTTGACAATTTCTAGGGCCTTCCTCTGACACCGCCTGGTATAGAGGTCAAGGATAGCAGGAAGCTTGGCCCCGGTGATGTACTGGGCCGTACACACTACCCTCTGTAGTGCCTTGCGGTCGTAGGACAAGCAGTTTCCATACCAGGCAGTGAGGCAACCCATCAGGATGCTCTCGATGGTGCAGCTGTAAAAATGTTGGACCCATGTCTTTTCAGTTTCATGAGGGGGAATAGGTTTTGTTGTGCCCTCTTCACGACTGTCTTGGTGTGCTTGGACCATGTTAGTTTGTTGGTGATGTGTACGCCAAGGAACTTGAAGCTCTCAACCTGCACGACTACAGCCCCGTTGATGAGAATGGGGGCATGCTCGGTCTTCCTTTTCCTGTAGTCCACAACCATCTCCTTTGTCTTCATCACGTCAAGGGAGAGGTTGCTGTCCTTGCACCACACTGTCAGGTCTCTGACTTTCCTCCCTATAAGCTGTCTCATTGTTGTTGGTGATCAGGCCTACCACTGTTGTGTCATCAGCTAACTTAATGATGGTGTTGGAGTCGTGCCTGGCCGTGCAGTCATGAGTGAACAGGGAGTACAGGAGGGGGCTGAGCACGCACTCCTGAGGAAACCCCATGTTGAGAATCAGCGTGGCGGATGTGTTGTTATCTACCCTTACCACCTGGGGGCGGCCCGTCAAGAACTCCAGGATCCAGTTGCAGAGGGAGGTGTTTAGTCCCAGGGTCCTTAGCTTAGTGATGAGCTTTGAGGGCACAATGGTGTTGAATGCTAAACTGTGGTCAATGAATAGCATTCTCACATAGGTGTTCCTTTTGTCCAGGTGAGAAAGGGCAGTGTGGAGTGCAATAGAGATTGCATCATCTGTGGATCTGTTTGTGCGGTATGTAAAGTGGAGTGGGTCTAGGTTTTCTGGGATAATGGTGTTGATGTGAGCCATGACCAGCCTTTCAAAGCATTTCATGGCTACAGACGTGCGTGCTACGGGTCAGCTGATGTTCTCATGCATGTTTCAGTGTTACTTGCCTCGAAGCGAGCATGGAAATGATTTAGCTCGTCTGGTTCGCTCGTGTTACTGGGCAGCTCTCGGCTGTGCTTCCCTTTTGTAGTCTGTAACACTTTGCAAGCCCTGTATCCTCCGACGAGCGTCGGAGCTGGTGTAGTACAATTCGATCCTGGTCCTGCATTGAAGCTTTGCCTGTTCGATGGTTCTTTGGAGGGCATAGCGGGATTTCTAATAAGCTTCCGGGTTAGAGTCCCGCACCTTGAAAGCGGCAGCTCTAGCCTTTAGCTCAGTGCGGATGTTGCCTGTAATCTATGGCTTCTGGTTGGGGTATGCACGTACGGTCACTGTGGGAATGACTTCATTGATGCACTTATTGATAAAGCCAATGACTGATGTGGTGTACTCCTCAATGCCATCGGAAGAATCCCGGAACATGTTCCATTCTGTGATAGCAAAACAGTCCTGTAGTTTAGCATCTGCTTCATCTGACCACTTTTTTATAGACCGAGTCACAGGTGCTTCCTGCTTTAATCTTTGTTTGTAAGCAGGAATCAGGAGGATAGAATTATGGTTAGATATGCCAAATGGAGGGAAAGCTTTGTATGCGTCTCTGTGTGTGGAGCGAGAATGTTTTCCCCTCTGGTTGCACATTTAACATGCTGATAGAAATGTGGTAAAACTAGATAGTGTGGTCTACAGCTTATCATGAGATACTCTACCTCGGGTAATCAAAACCTTGAGACTTCCTTAGATATCGTGCACCATCTGTTGTTTACAAAAAATGCATAGTCCCCCGCCCCATGTCTTACCAGAGGCTGCTGTTCTGTCATGCCCGGTAGAGTGTATAAACCCGCCAGCCATTTGTTTTAGATCAAATGTAGCGTGACACTTGTTATCAGAAACACAGTAGACAGGGAGGACACTGCAGCCTACAGCAGCCTTACATTTCATCTTCAGATGAAGATTTTGACCCCTTGATCTTTCCTTCATATGTCTGAACTGCAGAATAAATACCCACAGGGACCCAAATCCTTATTTAGTGCACTGGGTCCTGGTCAGAACTAGTGCACTGGGTCCTGGTCAGAACTAGTGCACTGGGTCCTGGTCAGAACTAGTGCACTGGGTCCTGGTCGGAACTAGTGCACTGGGTCCTGGTCGGAACTAGTGCACCGGGTCCTGGTCGGAACTAGTACACTGGGTCCTGGTCGGAACTAGTGCACTGGGTCCTGGTCAGAACTAGTGCACTGGGTCCTGGTCGGAACTAGTGCACTGAGTCCTGGTCGGAACTAGTGGACTGGGTCCTGGTCAGAACTACTGCACTGGGTCCTGGTCAGAACTAGTACACTGGGTCCTGGTCAGAACTAGTGCACTGGGTCCTGGTCAGAACTAGTGTACTGGGTCCTGGTCAGAACTAGTGCACTGAGTCCTTGTCAGAACTAGTGCACTGGGTCCTGGTCAGAACTAGTGCACTGGGTCCTGGTCGGAACTAGTGCACTGAGTCCTGGTCGGAACTAGTGGACTGGGTCCTGGTCAGAACTAGTGCACTGGGTCCTGGTCAGAACTAGTGCACTGGGTCCTGGTCGGAACTAGTGCACTGAGTCCTGGTCGGAACTAGTGGACTGGGTCCTGGTCAGAACTAGTGCACTGGGTCCTGGTCAGAACTAGTGCACTGGGTCCTGGTCGGAACTAGTGCACCGGGTCCTGGTCGGAACTAGTACACTGGGTCCTGGTCAGAACTAGTGCACTGGGTCCTGGTCCGAACTAGTGCACTGGGTCCTTGTCAGAACTAGTGCACTGGGTCCTGGTCAGAACTAGTGCACCGGGTCCTGGTCAGAACTAGTGCACTGGGTCCTGGTCAGAACTAGTGCTCTGGGTCCTGGTCGGAACTAGTGCACCGGGTCCTGGTCGGAACTAGTACACTGGGTCCTGGTCAGAACTAGTGCACTGGGTCCTGGTCAGAACTAGTGCACTGGGTTCTGGTCAGAACTAGTGCACTGGGTCCTTGTCAGAACTAGTGCACTGGGTCCTGGTCGGAACTAGTGCACTGAGTCCTGGTCAGAACTAGTGCACTGGGTCCTGGTCGGAACTAGTGCACTGAGTCCTGGTCAGCACTAGTACACTGGGTCCTGGTCAGAACTAGTGCACTGGGTCCTGGTCAGAACTACTGCACTGAGTCCTGGTCGGAACTAGTGCACTGAGTCCTGGTCAGAACTAGTGCACTGGGTCCTGGTCAGAACTAGTGCACTGGGTTCTGGTCAGAACTAGTGCACTGGGTCCTTGTCAGAACTAGTGCACTGGGTCCTGGTCGGAACTAGTGCACTGAGTCCTGGTCAGAACTAGTGCACTGGGTCCTGGTCGGAACTAGTGCACTGAGTCCTGGTCAGCACTAGTACACTGGGTCCTGGTCAGAACTAGTGCACTGGGTCCTGGTCAGAACTAGTGCACTGAGTCCTGGTCGGAACTAGTGCACTGAGTCCTGGTCAGAACTAGTGCACTGGGTCCTGGACAGAACTAGTGCACTGGGTCCTGGTCAGAACTAGTGCACTGGGTCCTGGTCGGAACTAGTGCACTGAGTCCTGGTCGGAACTAGTGGACTGGGTCCTGGTCAGAACTAGTGCACTGGGTCCTGGTCAGAACTAGTACACTGGGTCCTGGTCAGAACTAGTGCACTGGGTCCTGGTCAGAACTAGTGTACTGGGTCCTGGTCAGAACTAGTGCACTGAGTCCTTGTCAGAACTAGTGCACTGAGTCCTTGTCAGAACTAGTGCACTGGGTCCTGGTCAGAACTAGTGCACTGGGTCCTGGTCGGAACTAGTGCACTGAGTCCTGGTCGGAACTAGTGGACTGGGTCCTGGTCAGAACTAGTGCACTGAGTCCTGGTCGGAACTAGTGGACTGGGTCCTGGTCAGAACTAGTGCACTGGGTCCTGGTCGGAACTAGTGCACTGGGTCCTGGTCAGAACTAGTGCACTGGGTCCTGGTCAGAACTAGTGCACTGGGTCCTGGTCAGAACTAGTGCACCGGGTCCTGGTCAGAACTAGTGCACTGGGTCCTGGTCAGAACTAGTGCACTGGGTCCTGGTCGGAACTAGTGCACTGAGTCCTGGTCGGAACTAGTGGACTGGGTCCTGGTCAGAACTAGTGCACTGGGTCCTGGTCAGAACTAGTGCACTGGGTCCTGGTCGGAACTAGTGCACTGAGTCCTGGTCGGAACTAGTGCACTGGGTCCTGGTCGGAACTAGTGCACCGGGTCCTGGTCGGAACTAGTACACTGGGTCCTGGTCAGAACTAGTGCACTGGGTCCTGGTCCGAACTAGTGCACTGGGTCCTTGTCAGAACTAGTGCACTGGGTCCTGGTCAGAACTAGTGCACCGGGTCCTGGTCAGAACTAGTGCACTGGGTCCTGGTCAGAAATAGTGCTCTGGGTCCTGGTCGGAACTAGTGCACCGGGTCCTGGTCGGAACTAGTACACTGGGTCCTGGTCAGAACTAGTGCACTGGGTCCTGGTCAGAACTAGTGCACTGGGTCCTGGTCAGAACTAGTGCACTGGGTCCTTGTCAGAACTAGTGCACTGGGTCCTGGTCGGAACTAGTGCACTGAGTCCTGGTCAGAACTAGTGCACTGGGTCCTGGTCGGAACTAGTGCACTGAGTCCTGGTCAGCACTAGTACACTGGGTCCTGGTCAGAACTAGTGCACTGGGTCCTGGTCAGAACTAGTGCACTGAGTCCTGGTCGGAACTAGTGCACTGAGTCCTGGTCAGAACTAGTGCACTGGGTCCTGGTCGGAACTAGTGCACTGAGTCCTGGTCGGAACTAGTGGACTGGGTCCTGGTCAGAACTAGTGCACTGGGTCCTGGTCAGAACTAGTACACTGGGTCCTGGTCAGAACTAGTGCACTGGGTCCTGGTCAGAACTAGTGTACTGGGTCCTGGTCAGAACTAGTGCACTGAGTCCTGGTCAGAACTAGTGCACTGGGTCCTGGTCAGAACTAGTGCACTGGGTTCTGGTCAGAACTAGTGCACTGGGTCCTTGTCAGAACTAGTGCACTGGGTCCTGGTCGGAACTAGTGCACTGAGTCCTGGTCAGAACTAGTGCACTGGGTCCTGGTCGGAACTAGTGCACTGAGTCCTGGTCAGCACTAGTACACTGGGTCCTGGTCAGAACTAGTGCACTGGGTCCTGGTCAGAACTAGTGCACTGAGTCCTGGTCGGAACTAGTGCACTGAGTCCTGGTCAGAACTAGTGCACTGGGTCCTGGTCAGAACTAGTGCACTGGGTCCTGGTCAGAACTAGTGCACTGGGTCCTGGTCGGAACTAGTGCACTGAGTCCTGGTCGGAACTAGTGGACTGGGTCCTGGTCAGAACTAGTGCACTGGGTCCTGGTCAGAACTAGTACACTGGGTCCTGGTCAGAACTAGTGCACTGGGTCCTGGTCAGAACTAGTGTACTGGGTCCTGGTCAGAACTAGTGCACTGAGTCCTTGTCAGAACTAGTGCACTGAGTCCTTGTCAGAACTAGTGCACTGGGTCCTGGTCAGAACTAGTGCACTGGGTCCTGGTCGGAACTAGTGCACTGAGTCCTGGTCGGAACTAGTGGACTGGGTCCTGGTCAGAACTAGTGCACTGAGTCCTGGTCGGAACTAGTGGACTGGGTCCTGGTCAGAACTAGTGCACTGGGTCCTGGTTTGGAACTAGTGCACTGGGTCCTGGTCAGAACTAGTGCACTGGGTCCTGGTCAGAACTAGTGCACTGGGTCCTGGTCAGAACTAGTGCACCGGGTCCTGGTCAGAACTAGTGCACTGGGTCCTGGTCAGAACTAGTGCACTGGGTCCTGGTCAGAACTAGTGCACTGGGTCCTGGTCGGAACTAGTGCACTGAGTCCTGGTCGGAACTAGTGGACTGGGTCCTGGTCAGAACTAGTGCACTGGGTCCTGGTCAGAACTAGTGCACTGGGTCCTGGTCGGAACTAGTGCACTGAGTCCTGGTCGGAACTAGTGCACTGGGTCCTGGTCGGAACTAGTGCACCGGGTCCTGGTCGGAACTAGTACACTGGGTCCTGGTCAGAACTAGTGCACTGGGTCCTGGTCCGAACTAGTGCACTGGGTCCTTGTCAGAACTAGTGCACTGGGTCCTGGTCAGAACTAGTGCACCGGGTCCTGGTCAGAACTAGTGCACTGGGTCCTGGTCAGAACTAGTGCTCTGGGTCCTGGTCGGAACTAGTGCACCGGGTCCTGGTCGGAACTAGTACACTGGGTCCTGGTCAGAACTAGTGCACTGGGTCCTGGTCAGAACTAGTGCACTGGGTCCTGGTCAGAACTAGTGCACTGGGTCCTTGTCAGAACTAGTGCACTGGGTCCTGGTCGGAACTAGTGCACTGAGTCCTGGTCAGAACTAGTGCACTGGGTCCTGGTCGGAACTAGTGCACTGAGTCCTGGTCAGCACTAGTACACTGGGTCCTGGTCAGAACTAGTGCACTGGGTCCTGGTCAGAACTAGTGCACTGAGTCCTGGTCGGAACTAGTGCACTGAGTCCTGGTCAGAACTAGTGCACTGGGTCCTGGTCGGAACTAGTGCACTGAGTCCTGGTCGGAACTAGTGGACTGGGTCCTGGTCAGAACTAGTGCACTGGGTCCTGGTCAGAACTAGTACACTGGGTCCTGGTCAAAACTAGTGCACTGGGTCCTGGTCAGAACTAGTGTACTGGGTCCTGGTCAGAACTAGTGCACTGAGTCCTTGTCAGAACTAGTGCACTGGGTCCTGGTCAGAACTAGTGCACTGGGTCCTGGTCGGAACTAGTGCACTGAGTCCTGGTCGGAACTAGTGGACTGGGTCCTGGTCAGAACTAGTGCACTGGGTCCTGGTCAGAACTAGTGCACTGGGTCCTGGTCGGAACTAGTGCACTGGGTCCTGGTCGGAACTAGTGGACTGGGTCCTGGTCGGAACTAGTGCACTGGGTCCTGGTCAGAACTAGTGCACTGGGTCCTGGTCAGAACTAGTGCACTGGGTCCTGGTCAGAACTAGTGCACTGGGTCCTGGTCAGAACTAGTGCACTGGGTCCTGGTCAGAACTAGTGCACTGGGTCCTGGTCAGAACTAGTGCACTGGGTCCTGGTCGGAACTAGTGCACTGAGTCCTGGTCGGAACTAGTGGACTGGGTCCTGGTCAGAACTAGTGCACTGGGTCCTGGTCAGAACTAGTGCACTGGGTCCTGGTCAGAACTAGTACTCTGTATAGGGCTGATATACATCAGAGGGCTGATATAAATACTATGCATGTCAGTCTCTCTTGGCTAAGAATTGAGGAGAGACTGACTGCATCACTTCTTCTTTTTATAAGAAGCATTCATGTGTTGAAAATCACAAATTGTTAGCATTGTCAATTTACACACATCTCTGACGCACACACTTACCCCAGGAGACATGCCACCAGTGGTCTTTTCACAGTCCCCAAGTCCAGAAAGCGTACAGTATTATATAGAGCCCTTATTGCATGGAACTTCCATTACATCTCATATTGCTAAAATAAACAGCAAACCTGGTTGAAAAAAACAGATAAAGCAACACCTCACGGCACAACGCCTCTCCCCTATTGGACCTAGATAGTGTGTGTTTGTATTGATATGGAGGCTACGTGTGCCTTTAACAAAAATGTATGTAGTTCCGTCCTTGAGCTGTTCTTGTCCATGAATGTTCTGTATTACGTCATGTTTCCTGTTTTGTGTGGACCCCTGGAAGAGTAGCTGCTGCTTTTGCAAGAGCCTACAGCTTAAACCTGCCCTGAGTCTCACCTGTCAGTAGTATGGTAAACAGTACCGAGTGATGACTGTTGGGATTAAAGAGCCTACTACAGCCTAAACCTGCCCTGAGTCTCACCTGTCAGTAGTATGGTAAACAGTACCGAGTGATGACTGTTGGGATTAAAGAGCCTACTACAGCCTAAACCTGCCCTGAGTCTCACCTGTCAGTAGTATGGTAAACAGTACCGAGTGATGACTGTTGGGATTAAAGAGCCTACTACAGCCTAAACCTGCCCTGAGTCTCACCTGTCAGTAGTATGGTAAACAGTACCGAGTGATGACTGTTGGGATTAAAGAGCCTACTACAGCCTAAACCTGCCCTGAGTCTCACCTGTCAGTAGTATGGTAAACAGTACCGAGTGATGACTGTTGGGATTAAAGAGCCTACTACAGCCTAAACCTGCCCTGATTCTCACCTGTCAGTAGTATGGTAAACAGTACCGAGTGATGACTGTTGGGATTAAAGAGCCTACTACAGCCTAAACCTGCCCTGAGTCTCACCTGTCAGTAGTATGGTAAACAGTACCGAGTGATGACTGTTGGGATTAAAGAGCCTACTACAGCCTAAACCTGCCCTGAGTCTCACCTGTCAGTAGTATGGTAAACAGTACCGAGTGATGACTGTTGGGATTAAAGAGCCTACTACAGCCTAAACCTGCCCTGAGTCTCACCTGTCAGTAGTATGGTAAACAGTACCGAGTGATGACTGTTGGGATTAAAGAGCCTACTACAGCCTAAACCTGCCCTGAGTCTCACCTGTCAGTAGTATGGTAAACAGTACCGAGTGATGACTGTTGGGATTAAAGAGCCTACTACAGCCTTAACCTGCCCTGAGTCTCACCTGTCAGTAGTATGGTAAACAGTACCGAGTGATGACTGTTGGGATTAAAGAGCCTACTACAGCCTTAACCTGCCCTGAGTCTCACCTGTCAGTAGTATGGTAAACAGTACCGAGTGATGACTGTTGGGATTAAAGAGCCTACTACAGCCTAAACCTGCCCTGAGTCTCACCTGTCAGTAGTATGGTAAACAGTACCGAGTGATGACTGTTGGGATTAAAGAGCCTACTACAGCCTAAACCTGCCCTGAGTCTCACCTGTCAGTAGTATGGTAAACAGTACCGAGTGATGACTGTTGGGATTAAAGAGCCTACTACAGCCTAAACCTGCCCTGAGTCTCACCTGTCAGTAGTATGGTAAACAGTACCGAGTGATGACTGTTGGGATTAAAGAGCCTACTACAGCCTAAACCTGCCCTGAGTCTCACCTGTCAGTAGTATGGTAAACAGTACCGAGTGATGACTGTTGGGATTAAAGAGCCTACTACAGCCTAAACCTGCCCTGAGTCTCACCTGTCAGTAGTATGGTAAACAGTACCGAGTGATGACTGTTGGGATTAAAGAGCCTACTACAGCCTAAACCTGCCCTGAGTCTCACCTGTCAGTAGTATGGTAAACAGTACCGAGTGATGACTGTTGGGATTAAAGAGCCTACTACAGCCTATACCTGCCCTGAGTCTCACCTGTCAGTAGTATGGTAAACAGTACCGAGTGATGACTGTTGGGATTAAAGAGCCTACTACAGCCTAAACCTGCCCTGAGTCTCACCTGTCAGTAGTATGGTAAACAGTACCGAGTGATGACTGTTGGGATTAAAGAGCCTACTACAGCCTAAACCTGCCCTGAGTCTCACCTGTCAGTAGTATGGTAAACAGTACCGAGTGATGACTGTTGGGATTAAAGAGCCTACTACAGCCTAAACCTGCCCTGAGTCTCACCTGTCAGTAGTATGGTAAACAGTACCGAGTGATGACTGTTGGGATTAAAGAGCCTACTACAGCCTAAACCTGCCCTGAGTCTCACCTGTCAGTAGTATGGTAAACAGTACCGAGTGATGACTGTTGGGATTAAAGAGCCTACTACAGCCTAAACCTGCCCTGAGTCTCACCTGTCAGTAGTATGGTAAACAGTACCGAGTGATGACTGTTGGGATTAAAGAGCCTACTACAGCCTAAACCTGCCCTGATTCTCACCTGTCAGTAGTATGGTAAACAGTACCGAGTGATGACTGTTGGGATTAAAGAGCCTACTACAGCCTAAACCTGCCCTGAGTCTCACCTGTCAGTAGTATGGTAAACAGTACCGAGTGATGACTGTTGGGATTAAAGAGCCTACTACAGCCTAAACCTGCCCTGAGTCTCACCTGTCAGTAGTATGGTAAACAGTACCGAGTGATGACTGTTGGGATTAAAGAGCCTACTACAGCCTAAACCTGCCCTGAGTCTCACCTGTCAGTAGTATGGTAAACAGTACCGAGTGATGACTGTTGGGATTAAAGAGCCTACTACAGCCTAAACCTGCCCTGAGTCTCACCTGTCAGTAGTATGGTAAACAGTACCGAGTGATGACTGTTGGGATTAAAGAGCCTACTACAGCCTTAACCTGCCCTGAGTCTCACCTGTCAGTAGTATGGTAAACAGTACCGAGTGATGACTGTTGGGATTAAAGAGCCTACTACAGCCTTAACCTGCCCTGAGTCTCACCTGTCAGTAGTATGGTAAACAGTACCGAGTGATGACTGTTGGGATTAAAGAGCCTACTACAGCCTAAACCTGCCCTGAGTCTCACCTGTCAGTAGTATGGTAAACAGTACCGAGTGATGACTGTTGGGATTAAAGAGCCTACTACAGCCTAAACCTGCCCTGAGTCTCACCTGTCAGTAGTATGGTAAACAGTACCGAGTGATGACTGTTGGGATTAAAGAGCCTACTACAGCCTAAACCTGCCCTGAGTCTCACCTGTCAGTAGTATGGTAAACAGTACCGAGTGATGACTGTTGGGATTAAAGAGCCTACTACAGCCTATACCTGCCCTGAGTCTCACCTGTCAGTAGTATGGTAAACAGTACCGAGTGATGACTGTTGGGATTAAAGAGCCTACTACAGCCTAAACCTGCCCTGAGTCTCACCTGTCAGTAGTATGGTAAACAGTACCGAGTGATGACTGTTGGGATTAAAGAGCCTACTACAGCCTAAACCTGCCCTGAGTCTCACCTGTCAGTAGTATGGTAAACAGTACCGAGTGATGACTGTTGGGATTAAAGAGCCTACTACAGCCTAAACCTGCCCTGAGTCTCACCTGTCAGTAGTATGGTAAACAGTACCGAGTGATGACTGTTGGGATTAAAGAGCCTACTACAGCCTAAACCTGCCCTGAGTCTCACCTGTCAGTAGTATGGTAAACAGTACCGAGTGATGACTGTTGGGATTAAAGAGCCTACTACAGCCTAAACCTGCCCTGAGTCTCACCTGTCAGTAGTATGGTAAACAGTACCGAGTGATGACTGTTGGGATTAAAGAGCCTACTACAGCCTAAACCTGCCCTGATTCTCACCTGTCAGTAGTATGGTAAACAGTACCGAGTGATGACTGTTGGGATTAAAGAGCCTACTACAGCCTAAACCTGCCCTGAGTCTCACCTGTCAGTAGTATGGTAAACAGTACCGAGTGATGACTGTTGGGATTAAAGAGCCTACTACAGCCTAAACCTGCCCTGAGTCTCACCTGTCAGTAGTATGGTAAACAGTACCGAGTGATGACTGTTGGGATTAAAGAGCCTACTACAGCCTAAACCTGCCCTGAGTCTCACCTGTCAGTAGTATGGTAAACAGTACCGAGTGATGACTGTTGGGATTAAAGAGCCTACTACAGCCTAAACCTGCCCATATACAGACCCCTTTCTGATTTTCTCTGTTTGTGCATATTTTGGTATTTAATGTCATCAGATTTTCAACCAAAACCTAATATTACGTAAAGGGAACCTGAGTTAAAAAATATCTATTTCATTAATTTTATTAACAAAGTTCTGCAACACCCAATGCCCCCTTATACTCAGTAACTGGTTGTTCCACCTTTAGCTGTAAGGACTCCAACCAAACGCTTCCTGTAGTTGTTGATCAGTCTCTCACGTCGCTGTGGAGGAAGTTTGGCCCATTCTGCCATGCGGAACTGCTTTAACTCAGAGACATTTGTGGGTTTTCAAGCATGAACTGCTCGTTTCAAGTCCTGCCACAACATCTCTACTGGGATTAGGTCTGGACTTGGACCAGGCCATTATGATGTAGACTTGATTGTGTGTTTTGGATCATTGTCTTGCTGCATGACCCAGCAGGGCTTTAGCTTCAGCTCACAGACGGACGGCCTGATATTCTCCTGTAGAATTATCTGATACAGAGCAGCAATCATGGTTCCTTACTATTAAAGCTAGTCGTGCAGGTCCTGAGGTAGCAAAACATCCCCAAACCATCACACTACCACCACTATGCTTGACTGTTGGTATGAGGTTGTTACTGTGGAATGCAGGGTTTGATTTTCGCCAGTCATAATGGGACCCATGTCGTGTGTAGTTGTGTTATTTGTAACATCAGGTTCCCATGATCTAGTATTAGCTTCTGGTTGAAGATCTGATAACATTCAGTATCAAAAAATATATAAAAGTAGAGACAATTAGGAAGAGGGCAAATACTTTTTCATAGCACTGTAACCCATGTGTTGTGGAAATGAAACAAACTGGTACTAGGCTTTAAAAGGGTAAGGCCTACGGTAGCTATTGTAATTGTCTTAAAATCTGAGAAATGTAAATGATGTTCTCTCTGCTTGGTAGAATAACTATGGAAATCAGAAATCAGTTCAATTGCATCTTGATGTTTGACATGAAACTCAAAACATCATCACAACGTAACATCCATGAGATGGTGAGGCTTAGCCTGGTGTTATGTCTCATGTGAAGGATGACCTTAGTAATGGTTAGCCTGGTGTTATGTCTCATGTGAAGGATGACCTTAGTAATGGTTAGCCTGTTGTTCTGTCTCATGTGAAGGATGACCTTAGTAATGGTTAGCCTGTTATGTCTCATGTGAAGGATGACCTTAGTAATGGTTATCCTGTTGTTATGTCTCATGTGAAGGATGACCTTAGTAATGGTTAGCCTGTTGTTCTGTCTCATGTGAAGGATGACCTTAGTAATGGTTAGCCTGTTATGTCTCATGTGAAGGATGACCTTAGTAATGGTTAGCCTGTTATGTCTCATGTGAAGGATGACCTTAGTAATGGTTAGCCTGGTGTTATGTCTCATGTGAAGGATGACCTTAGTAATGGTTAGCCTGCTGTTATGTCTCATGTGAAGGCTGACCTTAGTAATGGTTAGCCTGTTGTTATGTCTCATGTGAAGGATGACCTTAGTAATGGTTAGCCTGTTATGTCTCATGTGAAGGATGACCTTAGTAATGGTTAGCCTGTTATGTCTCATGTGAAGGATGACCTTAGTAATGGTTAGCCTGGTGTTATGTCTCATGTGAAGGATGACCTTAGTAATGGTTAGCCTGCTGTTATGTCTCATGTGAAGGCTGACCTTAGTAATGGTTAGCCTGTTATGTCTCATGTGAAGGATGACCTTAGTAATGGTTAGCCTGGTGTTATGTCTCATGTGAAGGATGACCTTAGTAATGGTTAGCCTGCTGTTATGTCTCATGTGAAGGATGACCTTAGTAATGGTTAGCCTGGTGTTATGTCTCATGTGAAGGATGACCTTAGTAATGGTTAGCCTGTTGTTATGTCTCATGTGAAGGATGACCTTAGTAATGGTTAGCCTGTTATGTCTCATGTGAAGGATGACCTTAGTAATGGTTAGCCTGCTGTTATGTCTCATGTGAAGGCTGACCTTAGTAATGGTTAGCCTGGTGTTATGTCTCATGTGAAGGATGACCTTAGTAATGGTTAGCCTGTTATGTATCATGTGAAGGATGACCTTAGTAATGGTTAGCCTGGTGTTATGTCTCATGTGAAGGCTGACCTTAGTAATGGTTAGTCTGCTGTTATGTCTCATGTGAAGGATGACCTTAGTAATGGTTAGTCTGCTGTTATGTCTCATGTGAAGGATGACCTTAGTAATGGTTAGCCTGGTGTTATGTCTCATGTGAAGGATGACCTTAGTAATGGTTAGCCTGTTGTTATGTCTCATGTGAAGGATGACCTTAGTAATGGTTAGCCTGTTATGTATCATGTGAAGGATGACCTTAGTAATGGTTAGCCTGTTATGTATCATGTGAAGGATGACCTTAGTAATGGTTAGCCTGTTATGTATCATGTGAAGGCTGACCTTAGTAATGGTTAGCCTGCTGTTATGTCTCATGTGAAGGATGACCTTAGTAATGGTTAGCCTGCTGTTATGTATCATGTGAAGGATGACCTTAGTAATGGTTAGCCTGCTGTTATGTCTCATGTGAAGGATGACCTTAGTAATGGTTAGCCGGCTGTTATGTCTCATGTGAAGGATGACCTTAGTAATGGTTAGCCTGGTGTTATGTCTCATGTGAAGGATGACCTTAGTAATGGTTAGCCGGCTGTTATGTCTCATGTGAAGGATGACCTTAGTAATGGTTAGCCTGCTGTTATGTATCATGTGAAGGATGACCTTAGTAATGGTTAGCCTGGTGTTATGTCTCATGTGAAGGCTGACCTTAGTAATGGTTAGCCTGTTGTTATGTCTCATGTGAAGGCTGACCTTAGTAATGGTTATCCTGGTGTTATGTATCATGTGAAGGATGACCTTAGTAATGGTTAGCCTGTTGTTATGTCTCATGTGAAGGATGACCTTAGTAATGGTTATCCTGCTGTTATGTCTCATGTGAAGGATGACCTTAGTAATGGTTAGCCTGTTGTTATGTCTCATGTGAAGGATGACCTTAGTAATGGTTATCCTGCTGTTATGTATCATGTGAAGGATGACCTTAGTAATGGTTATCCTGTTGTTATGTCTCATGTGAAGGATGACCTTAGTAATGGTTAGCCTGTTGTTATGTCTCATGTGAAGGATGACCTTAGTAATGGTTAGCCTGGTGTTATGTCTCATGTGAAGGATGACCTTAGTAATGGTTAGCCTGGTGTTATGTCTCATGTGAAGGATGACCTTAGTAATGGTTAGCCTGTTGTTATGTCTCATGTGAAGGATGACCTTAGTAATGGTTAGCCTGTTATGTCTCATGTGAAGGATGACCTTAGTAATGGTTAGCCTGTTATGTCTCATGTGAAGGATGACCTTAGTAATGGTTAGCCTGTTATGTATCATGTGAAGGATGACCTTAGTAATGGTTAGCCTGTTATGTATCATGTGAAGGCTGACCTTAGTAATGGTTAGCCTGCTGTTATGTCTCATGTGAAGGATGACCTTAGTAATGGTTAGCCTGGTGTTATGTCTCATGTGAAGGATGACCTTAGTAATGGTTAGCCTGTTATGTATCATGTGAAGGCTGACCTTAGTAATGGTTAGCCTGCTGTTATGTCTCATGTGAAGGATGACCTTAGTAATGGTTAGCCTGTTATGTCTCATGTGAAGGATGACCTTAGTAATGGTTAGCCTGTTGTTATGTCTCATGTGAAGGATGACCTTAGTAATGGTTAGCCTGGTGTTATGTCTCATGTGAAGGATGACCTTAGTAATGGTTAGCCTGTTATGTCTCATGTGAAGGATGACCTTAGTAATGGTTAGCCTGGTGTTATGTCTCATGTGAAGGATGACCTTAGTAATGGTTAGCCTGTTATGTCTCATGTGAAGGATGATCTTAGTAATGGTTAGCCTGTTATGTATCATGTGAAGGATGACCTTAGTAATGGTTAGCCTGTTATGTATCATGTGAAGGCTGACCTTAGTAATGGTTAGCCTGCTGTTATGTCTCATGTGAAGGATGACCTTAGTAATGGTTAGCCTGTTGTGCTGTCTCATGTGAAGGATGACCTTAGTAATGGTTAGCCTGTTGTTATGTCTCATGTGAAGGATGACCTTAGTAATGGTTAGCCTGGTGTTATGTCTCATGTGAAGGATGACCTTAGTAATGGTTAGCCTGTTATGTCTCATGTGAAGGATGACCTTAGTAATGGTTAGCCTGGTGTTATGTCTCATGTGAAGGATGACCTTAGTAATGGTTAGCCTGCTGTTATGTCTCATGTGAAGGCTGACCTTAGTAATGGTTAGCCTGTTATGTCTCATGTGAAGGCTGACCTTAGTAATGGTTATCCTGTTGTTATGTCTCATGTGAAGGATGACCTTAGTAATGGTTAGCCTGTTATGTCTCATGTGAAGGATGACCTTAGTAATGGTTAGCCTGTTGTTATGTCTCATGTGAAGGATGACCTTAGTAATGGTTAGCCTGGTGTTATGTCTCATGTGAAGGATGACCTTAGTAATGGTTAGCCTGCTGTTATGTCTCATGTGAAGGCTGACCTTAGTAATGGTTAGCCTGTTATGTCTCATGTGAAGGATGACCTTAGTAATGGTTATCCTGGTGTTATGTCTCATGTGAAGGATGACCTTAGTAATGGTTAGCCTGTTATGTCTCATGTGAAGGATGACCTTAGTAATGGTTAGCCTGTTGTTATGTCTCATGTGAAGGATGACCTTAGTAATGGTTAGCCTGGTGTTATGTCTCATGTGAAGGATGACCTTAGTAATGGTTAGCCTGTTATGTCTCATGTGAAGGATGACCTTAGTAATGGTTATCCTGTTGTTATGTCTCATGTGAAGGATGACCTTAGTAATGGTTAGCCTGTTGTTCTGTCTCATGTGAAGGATGACCTTAGTAATGGTTAGCCTGTTATGTCTCATGTGAAGGATGACCTTAGTAATGGTTAGCCTGGTGTTATGTCTCATGTGAAGGATGACCTTAGTAATGGTTATCCTGGTGTTATGTCTCATGTGAAGGATGACCTTAGTAATGGTTAGCCTGTTATGTCTCATGTGAAGGATGACCTTCGTAATGGTTGTTTACAATCCGCCTGTTGACAGATAGAACACAGACTCAAGTCTCTTCATACAAACAATCAACTTTTACAAGCAATTTACACGTTATGGTGGAAAACCCTGCTTCACTTGGATGGCAGAGTGCCACTGAATTGTAGACTATGGAGCATCCCAAATGGCACACTCTTTACTAAATAGTGCACTACTTTTAACCAGAGCCCTGTGGAATAGCTTGCGATTTGGGACGCAACCTACACAGATTGGTGATTGCAGAATCGTAATGTGATTGGTCACTTGAGTAGAGGAGCCGTGTCTTGTGTCCTTATACATGATTTAATCATAGCTTTTATGTAGATACTATTAATCTACATATTTATCCAAAGTTGTTTTCTTAAAATCCAAGCCCTCAAAGGGTCAACCAACTAACAGTGATACAGTGTGTATTGTGTCAGGATGTATTGTGTGTGTTTGCCATTCGGCCTGTGTATTGTATAGGAGTTCAGCCCTGCTGCTACTGGTGCTGGTCCAACTAAGGAATGGAACGACATTGATAGATCATAGACCCTATCTGTAATACAGAACTGTAATATGAATTGGGATGTCCAAGAACCTTTTCCCTGTATTGGAACCATGTTCCCTGTATAGGAACCCTATTATCTGTATAGGAACCTTATTCCCTGTTTTGGAACCATGTTCCCTGTATAGGAACCCTATTATCTGTATAGGAACCTTATTCCCTGTTTTGGAACCATGTTCCCTGTATATGGACCATGTTCCCTGTATTGGAACCGTATTCCCTGTATAGGAACCCTGTTCCCTGTATAGGAACCTTATTCCCTGTTTTGGAACCATGTTCCCTGTATATGGACCATGTTCCCTGTATTGGAACCGTATTCCCTGTATAGGAACCCTGTTCCCTGTATAGGAACCATATTATCTGTATAGGAACCGTATTCCCTGTATAGGAACCCTGTTCCCTGTATAGGAACCCTATTATCTGTATAGGAACCCTGTTCCCTGTATAGGAACCGTATTCCCTGTAAAGGAACCCTGTTCCCTGTATAGGAACCATGTTCCCTGTATAGGAACCCTGTTATCTGTATAGGAACCCTGTTCCCTGTATAGGAACCCTGTTCCCTGTATAGGAACCCTATTATCTGTATAGGAACCCTGTTCCCTGTATAGGAACCCTGTTCCCTGTATAGGAACCTTATTATCTGTATAGGAACCCTATTATCTGTATAGGAACCCTGTTCCCTGTATAGGAACCGTATTATCTGTATAGGAACCCTGTTCCCTGTATAGGAACCCTATTATCTGTATAGGAACCATGTTCCCTGTATAGGAACCGTATTATCTGTATAGGATCCCTGTTCCCTGTATAAGAACCCTATTATCTGTATAGGAACCCTGTTCCCTGTATAGGAACCCTGTTCCCTGTATAGGAACCCTGTTCCCTGTATAGGAACCCTATTATCTGTATAGGAACCCTGTTCCCTGTATAGGAACCCTGTTCCCTGTATAGGAACCCTGTTCCCTGTATAGGAACCGTATTATCTGTATAGGAACCCTGTTCCCTGTATAGGAACCCTGTTCCCTGTAAAGGAACCCTGTTCCCTGTATAGGAACCCTATTATCTGTATAGGAACCCTGTTCCCTGTATAGGAACCCTATTATCTGTATAGGAACCCTATTATCTGTATAGGAACCCTGTTCCCTGTATAGGAACCCTTTTATCTGTATAGGAACCCTATTATCTGTATAGGAACCCTGTTCCCTGTATAGGAACCCTGTTCCCTGTATAGGAACCCTGTTCCCTGTATAGGAACCCTATTATCTGTATAGGAACCCTGTTCCCTGTATAGGAACCCTATTCCCTGTAAAGGAACCCTGTTCCCTGTATAGGAACCCTATTATCTGTATAGGAACCCTGTTCCCTGTATAGGAACCGTATTCCCTGTAAAGGAACCCTGTTCCCTATATAGGAACCCTGTTCCCTGTATAGGAACCCTATTATCTGTATAGGAACCCTGTTCCCTGTATAGGAACCCTGTTCCCTGTATAGGAACCTTATTATCTGTATAGGAACCCTATTATCTGTATAGGAACCCTGTTCCCTGTATAGGAACCGTATTATCTGTATAGGAACCCTGTTCCCTGTATAGGAACCCTATTATCTGTATAGGAACCTTGTTCCCTGTATAGGAACCCTGTTCCCTGTATAGGGACCTTATTATCTGTATAGGAACCCTATTATCTGTATAGGAACCCTGTTCCCTGTATAGGAACCCTATTATCTGTATAGGAACCCTATTATCTGTATAGGAACCCTGTTCCCTGTATAGGAACCCTGTTCCCTGTATAGGAACCCTATTATCTGTATAGGAACCCTGTTCCCTGTATAGGAACCTTATTATCTGTATAGGAACCCTGTTATCTGTATAGGAACCCTATTATCTCTATAGGAACCCTGTTCCCTGTATAGGAACCCTGTTCCCTGTATAGGAACCCTGTTCCCTGTATAGGAACCCTATTATCTGTATAGGAACCCTGTTCCCTGTATAGGAACCCTATTATCTGTATAGGAACCCTGTTCCCTGTATAGGAACCCTATTATCTGTATAGGAACCCTGTTTCCTGTATAGGAACCCTATTATCTGTATAGGAACCCTATTATCTGTATAGGAACCCTGTTCCCTGTATAGGAACCCTATTATCTGTATAGGAACCCTGTTCCCTGTATAGGAACCCTATTATCTGTATAGGAACCCTGTTCCCTGTATAGGAACCCTGTTCCCTGTATAGGAACCCTGTTCCCTGTATAGGAACCCTATTATCTGTATAGAAACCCTGTTCCCTGTATAGGAACCCTGTTCCCTTTATAGGAACCTTATTATCTGTATAGGAACCCTATTATCTGTATAGGAACCCTGTTCCCTGTATAGGAACCGTATTATCTGTATAGGAACCCTGTTCCCTGTATAGGAACCCTATTATCTGTATAGGAACCTTGTTCCCTGTATAGGAACCCTGTTCCCTGTATAGGAACCTTATTATCTGTATAGGAACCCTATTATCTGTATAGGAACCCTGTTCCCTGTATAGGAACCCTATTATCTGTATAGGAACCCTATTATCTGTATAGGAACCCTGTTCCCTGTATAGGAACCCTGTTCCCTGTATAGGAACCCTATTATCTGTATAGGAACCCTGTTCCCTGTATAGGAACCCTGTTCCCTGTATAGGAACCTTATTATCTGTATAGGAACCCTGTTATCTGTATAGGAACCCTATTATCTCTATAGGAACCCTGTTCCCTGTATAGGAACCCTGTTCCCTGTATTGGAACCCTGTTCCCTGTATAGGAACCCTATTATCTGTATAGGGACCCTGTTCCCTGTATAGGAACCCTGTTCCCTGTATAGGAACCCTATTATCTGTATAGGAACCCTGTTCCCTGTATAGGAACCCTATTATCTGTATAGGAACCCTGTTCCCTGTATAGGAACCCTGTTCCCTGTATAGGAACCCTGATCCCTGCATAGGAACCCTCTTATCTGTATAGGAACCCTGTTCCCTGTATAGGAACCCTGTTCCCTGTATAGGAACCCTATTATCTGTATAGGAACCCTGTTCCCTGTATAGGAACCCTATTATCTGTATAGGAACCCTATTATCTGTATAGGAACCCTGTTCCCTGTATAGGAACCCTATTATCTGTATAGGAACCCTGTTCCCTGTATAGGAACCCTATTATCTGTATAGGAACCCTGTTCCCTGTATAGGAACCCTGTTCCCTGTATAGGAACCCTATTATCTGTATAGGAACCCTGTTCCCTGTATAGGAACCCTGTTCCCTGTATAGGAACCCTGTTCCCTGTATAGGAACCCTATTATCTGTATAGGAACCCTATTATCTGTATAGGAACCCTGTTCCCTGTATAGGAACCCTGTTCCCTGTATAGGAACCCTGTTCCCTGTAAAGGAACCCTGTTCCCTGTATAGGAACCCTGTTCCCTGTATAGGAACCCTGTTCCCTGTATAGGAACCCTGTTCCCTGTAAAGGAACCCTGTTCCCTGTATAGGAACCCTGTTCCCTGTATAGGAACCCTATTATCTGTATAGGAACCCTATTATCTGTATAGGAACCCTGTTCCCTGTATAGGAACCCTGTTCCCTGTATAGGAACCGTATTCCCTGTATAGGAACCCTGTTCCCTATATAGGAACCATGTTCCCTGTATAGGAACCCTGTTCCCTGTAAAGGAACCCTGTTCCCTGTATAGGAACCCTGTTCCCTGTATAGGAACCCTGTTCCCTGTATAGGAACCGTATTCCCTGTATAGGAACCTTATTCCCTGTATAGGAACCCTGTTCCCTGTAAAGGAACCCTGTTCCCTGTATAGGAACCCTGTTCCCTGTATAGGAACCCTATTATCTGTATAGGAACCCTGTTCCCTGTATAGGAACCCTATTATCTGTATAGGAACCCTATTATCTGTATAGGAACCCTGTTCCCTGTATAGGAACCCCATTATCTGTATAGGAACCCTGTTCCCTGTATAGGAACCCTATTATCTGTATAGGAACCCTGTACCCTGTATAGGAACCCTGTTCCCTGTATAGTTACCCTATTATCTGTATAGGAACCCTATTATCTGTATAGGAACCATGTTCCCTGTATAGGAACCCTGTTCCCTGTATAGGAACCCTGTTCCCTGTATAGGAACCCTATTATCTGTATAGGAACCCTATTATCTGTATAGGAACCCTGTTCCCTGTATAGGAACCCTGTTCCCTATAAAGGAACCCTGTTCCCTGTATAGGAACCCTGTTCCCTGTATAGGAACCCTATTATCTGTATAGGAACCCTATTATCTGTATAGGAACCCTGTTCCCTGTATAGGAACCCTGTTCCCTGTATAGGAACCGTATTCCCTGTATAGGAACCTTATTCCCTGTATAGGAACCTTATTCCCTGTATAGGAACCCTGTTCCCTGTAAAGGAACCCTGTTCCCTGTATAGGAACCCTGTTCCCTGTATAGGAACCCTGTTCCCTGTATAGGAACCGTATTCCCTGTATAGGAACCCTGTTCCCTGTAAAGGAACCCTGTTCCCTGTATAGGAACCCTGTCCCCTGTAAAGGAACCCTGTTCCCTGTATAGGAACCCTGTTCCCTGTATAGGAACCCTGTTCCCTGTATAGGAACCGTATTCCCTGTATAGGAACCCTGTTCCCTTTAAAGGAACCCTGTTCCCTGTAAAGGAACCCTGTTCCCTGTGTAGGAACCCTGTTCCCTGTAAAGGAACCCTGTTCCCTGTATAGGAACCCTGTTCCCTGTATAGGAACCCTGTTCCCTGTATAGGGTGTAATTTGGGACACAGCCAAGGAAGCAGAGAGCCAATGGAATGGTGTCTACTCTAAACACCAATTCATGTGTTGAATTGATCTCTGACCTGAGTCAACAGATCTTATATAGACTAACCAGGGGTGTGTCCTTTGAAAGTCACCAGGGGTGTGTCCTTTGAAAGTAACCAGGGGTGTGTCCTTTGAAAGTAACCAGGGGTGTGTCCTTTGAAAGTAACCAGGGGTTCGTCCTTTGAACGTAACCAGGGGTGCGTCCTTTGAACGTAACCAGGGGTGCGTCCTTTGAAAGTAACCAGGGGTGTGTCCTTAGAAAGTAACCAGGGGTGTGTCCTTAGAAAGTAACCAGGGGTGTGTCCTTAGAAAGTAACCAGGGGTGTGTCCTTTGAAAGTAACCAGGGGTTCGTCCTTTGAAAGTAACCAGGGGTGCGTCCTTTGAAAGTATCCAGGGGTTCGTCCTTTGAAAGTAACCAGGGGTGTCTCCTTAGAAAGTAACCAGGGGTGTGTCCTTAGAAAGTAACCAGGGGTTTGTCCTTTGAAAGTAACCAGGGGTGCGTCCTTTGAAAGTATCCAGGGGTTCGTCCTTTGAAAGTAACCAGGGGTGTCTCCTTAGAAAGTAACCAGGGGTGTGTCCTTAGAAAGTAACCAGGGGTGCGTCCTTTGAACGTAACCAGGGGTGCGTCCTTAGAAAATAACCAGGGGTGTGTCCTTTGAAAGTAACCAGGGGTTCGTCCTTTGAAAGTATCCAGGGGTGTCTCCTTAGAAAGTAACCAGGGGTTCGTCCTTTGAAAGTATCCAGGGGTGTCTCCTTAGAAAGTAACCAGGAGTGTGTCCTTTGAAAGTAACCAGGAGTGTGTCCTTACAAAGTAACCAGGGGTGTGTCCTTTGAAAGTAACCAGGAGTGTGTCCTTAGAAAGTAACCAGGGGTGTGTCCTTAGAAAGTAACCAGGGGTGTGTCCTTACAAAGTAACCAGGGGTGTGTCCTTAGAAAGTAACCAGGGGTGTGTCCTTAGAAACTGTTGCAGCAGTTATTAGTTATTGATGACCCAGACACAGACCCTCAGTAGAACAGTAAACTGTGTTAGTTATTGATGACCCAGACACAGACCCTCAGTAGAACAGTAAACTGTGTTAGTTATTGATGACCCAGACACAGACCCTCAGTAGAACAGTAACGTGTATTAGTTATTGATGACCCAGACACAGACCCTCAGTAGAACAGTAAACTGTGTTAGTTATTGATGACCCAGACACAGACCCTCAGTAGAACAGTAAACTGTGTTAGTTATTGATGACCCAGACACAGACCCTCAGTAGAACAGTAAACTGTGTTAGTTATTGATGACCCAGACACAGACCCTCAGTAGAACAGTAACGTGTATTAGTTATTGATGACCCAGACACAGACCCTCAGTAGAACAGTAAACTGTGTTAGTTATTGATGACCCAGACACAGACCCTCAGTAGAACAGTAACGTGTATTAGTTAATGATGACCCAGACACAGACCCTCAGTAGAACAGTAACGTGTATTAGTTAATGATGACCCAGACACAGACCCTCAGTAGAACAGTAAACTGTGTTAGTTATTGATGACCCAGACACAGATGATAGATCGTCAGACAATTGTCTGGCGGCGGTACGACTGGGTTATCGAGAGACATAACGCAACTCGGTACAACAAGCTAAAAGCTGCAGAGATTATTTTGAAACTCACCCTGGTTGTATGATACCACTATCTAACTGTGTAGAATAGCATTGTAAATACATGTAGCTGTGCAGAATAGCATTGTAAATACATGTAGCTGTGCAGAATAGCATTGTAAATAACTGTAGCTGTGTAGAATAGCATTGTAAATAAATGTAGCTGTGTAGAATAACATTGTAAATAAATGTAGCTGTGTAGAATAGCATTGTAAATAACTGTAGCTGTGCAGAATAGCATTGTAAATAACTGTAGCTGTCTAGAATAGCATTGTAAATAACGGTAGCTGTGCAGAATAGCATTGTAAATAACGGTAACTGTGTAGAATAGCATTGTAAATAACTGTAGCTGTGGGGACATCGATGCGCTAACTGTGTAGAATAGCATTGTAAGTAACTGTAGCTGTGGGGACATCGATGCGCTAACTGTGTAGAATAGCATTGTAAATAACTGTAGCTGTGGGGACATCGATGCGCTAACTGTGAAGAATAGCATTGTAAATAACTGTAGCTGTGGGGACATCGATGCGCTAACTGTGTAGAATAGCATTGTAAATAACTGTAGCTGTGGGGACATCGATGCGCTAACTGTGTAGAATAGCATTGTAAATAACTGTAGCTGTGGGGACATCGATGCACTAACTGTGTAGAATAGCATTGTAAATAACTGTAGCTGTGGGGACATCGATGCGCTAACTGTGTAGAATAGCATTGTAAATAACTGTAGCTGTGGGGACATCGATGCGCTAACTGTGTAGAATAGCATTGTAAATAACTGTAACTGTGTAGAATAGCATTGTAAATAACTGTAGCTGTGTAGAATAGCATTGTAAATAACTTTAACTGTGTAGAATAGCATTGTAAATAACTTTAACTGTGTACAATAACATTGTAAATAACTGTAGCTGTGTAGAATAGCATTGTACATAACTTTAACTGTGTACAATAACATTGTAAATAACTTTAACTGTGTACAATAACATTGTAAATAACTTTAACTGTGTAGAATAGCAAATATTAATGCTGTTAATATTGTTGTTGTTTCCAGATCTGGGATCCTTCAGTGGGAGGACGAGAGGAGGCGTGTCTGTAAGGGAAGGACAAGGAGTGGTGCTCATGTGTACCCCTCCACCTCATTCACCAGGTAAGACCCTGACCCCTAACCCCTAACCCTTAACCCCTAACCCTCCTCATGTGTACCCCTCCACCTCATTCACCAGGTAAGACCCTGACCCTTAACCCTTAACCCTTAACCCCTAACCCTTAACCCCTAACCCTCCTCATGTGTACCCCTCCACCTCATTCACCAGGTAAGATCCTAACCCTTAACCCCTAACCCGTAACCCCTAACCCTCCTCATGTGTACCCCTCCACCTCATTCACCAGGTAAGACCCTGACCCTTAACCCTTAACCCTTAACCCCTAACCCTTAACCCCTAACCCTCCTCATGTGTACCCCTCCACCTCATTCACCAGGTAAGATCCTAACCCTTAACCCCTAACCCTTAACCCCTAACCCTCCTCATGTGTACCCCTCCACCTCATTCACCAGGTAAGACCCTGACCCTTAACCCTTAACCATTAACCCCTAACCCTTAACCCCTAACCCTCCTCATGTGTACCCCTCCACCTCATTCACCAGGTAAGATCCTAACCCTTAACCCCTAACCCTTAACCCCTAACCCTCCTCATGTGTACCCCTCCACCTCATTCACCAGGTAAGACCCTGACCCTTAACCCTTAACCCTTAACCCCTAACCCTTAACCCCTAACCCTCCTCATGTGTACCCCTCCACCTCATTCACCAGGTAAGACCCTGACCCTTAACCCTTAACCCTTAACCCCTAACCCTTAACCCCTAACCCTCCTCATGTGTACCCCTCCACCTCATTCACCAGGTAAGACCCTGACCCTTAACCCTTAACCCTTAACCCCTAACCCTTAACCCCTAACCCTCCTCATGTGTACCCCTCCACCTCATTCACCAGGTAAGATCCTAACCCTTAACCCCTAACCCTTAACCCCTAACCCTCCTCATGTGTACCCCTCCACCTCATTCACCAGGTAAGACCCTGACCCTTAACCCTTAACCCTTAACCCCTAACCCTTAACCCCTAACCCTCCTCATGTGTACCCCTCCACCTCATTCACCAGGTAATATTTCCCTCATCATATCTAGCACACCTATTAAGGCTAAACTGGAAAATGAGTGCATGCGTGTTGTTACGATATCTCTGTATCAATACTTTGTAAGCATCCTTCTCCTATTGTAGCTTAATGTATTGACCGCAATAACAACACGGATTAAATAAATGAACCAAATAGGAGTTCAGTATTGTATTGCTCTGTACTTTCTCTCACTGAACCGTAACTGAGACTGTAGAAACATGAGCTGCACCTTAAGAACCCCTTAAGGTCTGAGGGCCCGGGGATGGGTTCTACTAAGCTGTATGGAATTGGGCCCGGGGATGGGTTCTACTAAGCTGTATGGAATTGGGCCCGGGGATGGGTTCTACTAAGCTGTATGGAATTGGGCCCGGGGATGGGTTCTACTAAGCTATATGGAATTGGGCCCGGGGAGGGGTTCTACTAAGCTATATGGAATTGGGCCCGGGGATGGGTTCTACTAAGGTATATGGAATTGGGCCCGGGGAGGGGTTCTACTAAGGTACTCTGTTCTACTAAGCTATATGGAATTGGGCCCGGGAGGGGTTCTACTAAGGTACTAGGTTCTACTAAGCTATATGGAATTGGGCCCGGGGATGGGTTCTACTAAGGTACTAAGGTTCTACTAAGCTATATGGAATTGGGCCCGGGAGGGGTTCTACTAAGGTACTAGGTTCTACTAAGCTATATGGAATTGGGCCCGGGGATGGGTTCTACTAAGCTGTATGGAATTGGGCCCGGGGATGGGTTCTACTAAGCTATATGGAATTGGGCCCGGGGAGGGGTTCTACTAAGCTATATGGAATTGGGCCCGGGGATGGGTTCTACTAAGGTACTCTGTTCTACTAAGCTATATGGAATTGGGCCCGGGAGGGGTTCTACTAAGGTACTAGGTTCTACTAAGCTATATGGAATTGGGCCCGGGGATGGGTTCTACTAAGGTACTAAGGTTCTACTAAGCTATATGGAATTGGGCCCGGGAGGGGTTCTACTAAGGTACTAGGTTCTACTAAGCTATATGGAATTGGGCCCGGGGAGGGGTTCTTCTAAGGAACTAGGTTCTACTAAGCTATATGGAATTGGGCCCGGGGAGAGGTTCTACTAAGGTATATGGAATTGGGCCCGGGGAGGGGTTCTACTAAGGAACTAGGTTCTACTAAGCTATATGGAATTGGGCCCGGGGAGGGGTTCTACTAAGGTACTAGGTTCTACTAATCTATATGGAATTGGGCCCGGGGAGGGGTTCTACTAATCTATATGGAATTGGGCCCGGGGAGGGGTTCTACTAAGCTATATGGAATTGGGCCCGGGGAGGGGTTCTACTAATCTATATGGAATTGGGCCCGGGGAGGGGTTCTACTAATCTATATGGAATTGGGCCCGGGGAGGGGTTCTACTAAGGTACTCTGTTCTACTAAGCTATATGGAATTGGGCCCGGGGATGGGTTCTACTAAGGTACTAGGTTCTACTAATCTATATGGAATTGGGCCCGGGGAGGGGTTCTACTAAGGTACTAGGTTCTACTAAGCTATATGGAATTGGGCCCGGGGATGGGTTCTACTAAGTTATATGGAATTGGGCCCGGGGAGGGGTTCTACTAAGGTACTAGGTTATACTAAGCTATATGGAATTGTTTTATGATGGTCATAACAAGCATCATTTAGCTATTTGATTTGGAATTTTACGACCCCTGTAGGTATAATATATATATATATATATATATATATATATATATATATATATATATATATATATAATAGCAGTAAGGACTATCTGTTTTTCCATGTGTTTCTATTGGCTATATACAGTGGGGCAAAAAAGTATTTAGTCAGCCACCAATTGTGCAAGTTCTCCCACTTAAAAAGATGAGAGAGGCCTGTAATTTTCATCATAGGTACACTTCAACTATGACAGACAAAATGAGGTAAAAAAATCCAGAAAATCATATTGTAGGATTTTTCATGAATTTATTTGCAAATTATGGTAGAAAATAAGTATTTGGTCACCTACAAACAAGCAAGATTTCTGGCTCTCACAGACCTGTAACTTCTTCTTTAAGAGGCTGCTCTGTCCTCCACTCGTTACCTGTATTAATGGCACCTGTTTGAACTTGTTATCAGTATAAAAGACACCTGTCCACAACCTCAAACAGTCACACTCCAAACTCCACTATGGCCAAGACCAAAGAGCTGTCAAAGGACACCAGAAACAAAATTGTAGACCTGCACCAGGCTGGGAAGACTGAATCTGCAATAGGTAAGCAGCTTGGTTTGAAGAAATCAACTGTGGGAGCAATTATTAGGAAATGGAAGACATACAAGACCACTGATAATCTCCCTCGATCTGGGGCTCCACGCAAGATCTCACCCCGTGGGGTCAAAATGATCACAAGAACGGTGAGCAAAAATCCCAGAACCACACGGGGGGACCTAGTGAATGACCTGCAGAGAGCTGGGACCAAAGTAACAAAGCCTAACATCAGTAACACACTACGCCGCCAGGGACTCAAATCCTGCAGTGCCCCTGCAGTGCCCCTGCTTAAGCCAGTACATGTCCAGGCCCGTCTGAAGTTTGCTAGAGAGCATTTGGATGATCCAGAAGAAGATTGGGAGAATGTCATATGGTCAGATGAAACCAAAATATAACTTTTTGGTAAAAACTCAACTCGTCGTGTTTGGAGGACAAAGAATTCTGAGTTGCATCCAAAGAACACCATACCTACTGTGAAGCATGGGGGTGGAAACATCATGCTTTGGAGCTGTTTTTCTGCAAAGGGACCAGGACGACTGATCCGTGTAAAGGACAGAATGAATTGGGCCATGTATCGTGAGATTTTGAGTGAAAACCTCCTTCCATCAACAAGGGCATTGAAGATCACTCGTGGCTGGGTCTTTCAGCATGACAATGATCCCAAACACACCGCCCGGGCAACGAAGGAGAGGCTTCGTAAGAAGCATTTCAAGGTCCTGGAGTGGCCTAGCCAGTCTCCAGATCTCAACCCAATAGAAAATCTTTGGAGGGAGTTGAAAGTCCGTGTTGCCCAGCAACAGCCCCAAAACATCACTGCTCTAGAGGAGATCTGCATGGAGGAATGGGCCAAAATACCAGCAACAGTGTTTGAAAACCTTGTGAAGACTTACAGAAAACGTTTGACCTCTGTCATTGCCAACAAAGGGTATATAACAAAGTATTGAGATAAACTTTTGTTATTGACCAAATACTTATTTTCCACCATAATTTGCAAATAAATTCATAAAAAATCTTACAATGTGATTTTCTGGATTATTTTTTCTCATTTTGTCTGTCATAATTGAAGTGTACCTATGATGAAAATTACAGGCCTCTCTCATCTTTTTAAGTGGGAGAACTTGCACAATTGGTGGCTGACTAAATACTTTTTTGCCCCACTGTATATATAAATATATATATATATAAATACGTTTATATACTTACTAAAATGATGATGAAACATTGCATTTGGCCATACTGCTATTAGCCAATAGAAACACATTGAATAACAGTCCTTACTGCTATTAGCCAGTAGAAACACATTGAATAACAGATAGTCCTTACTGCTATTAGCCAATAGAAACACATTGAATAACAGATAGTCCTTACTGCTATTAGCCAATAGAAACACACTGAATAACAGACAGTCCTTACTGCTATTAGCCAATAGAAACACATTGAATAACAGATAGTCCTTACTGCTATTAGCCAATAGAAACACATTGAATAACAGACAGTCCTTACTGCTATTAGCCAATAGAAACACATTGAATAACAGACAGTCCTTACTGCTATTAGCCAATAGAAACACATTGAATAACAGACAGTCCTTACTGCTATTAGCCAATATAAACACATTGAACAACAGATAGTCCTTACTGCTATTAGCCAATAGAAACACATTGAATAACAGATAGTCCTTACTGCTATTAGCCAATATAAACACATTGAACAACAGTCCTTACTGCTATTAGCCAATAGAAACACATTGAATAACAGTCCTTAATGCTATTAGCCAATAGAAACATATTGTCAAAACATTTAAAAAAGGAAGTACTTCCATATACACTGACTGTACCAAACATTAAGAACTCCTGCTTTTTCCTTGAAATAGACTGACCAGGTGAATCCAGGTCATGATCCCTTATTGAAATAGACTGACCAGGTGAATCCAGGTTATGATCCCTTATTGAAACAGACTGACCAGGTGAATCCAGGTTATGATCCCTTATTGAAATAGACTGACCAGGTGAATCCAGGTTATGATCCCTTATTGAAACAGACTGACCAGGTGAATCCAGGTTATGATCCCTTATTGAAACAGACTGACCAGGTGAATCCAGGTTATGATCCCTTATTGAAACAGACTGACCAGGTGAATCCAGGTTATGATCCCTTATTGAAACAGACTGACCAGGTGAATCCAGGTTATGATCCCTTATTGAAACAGACTGACCAGGTGAATCCAGGTTATGATCCCTTATTGAAATAGACTGACCAGGTGAATCCAGGTTATGATCCCTTATTGAAACAGACTGACCAGGTGAATCCAGGTTATGATCCCTTATTGAAACAGACTGACCAGGTGAATCCAGGTTATGATCCCTTATTGAAACAGACTGACCAGGTGAATCCAGGTTATGATCCCTTATTGAAACAGACTGACCAGGTGAATCCAGGTTATGATCCCTTATTGAAACAGACTGACCAGGTGAATCCAGGTTATGATCCCTTATTGAAACAGACTGACCAGGTGAATCCAGGTCATGTTCCCTTATTGAAATAGACTGACCAGGTGAATCCAGGTCATGATCCCTTATTGAAATCGACTGACCAGGTGAATCCAGGTCATGATCCCTTATTGAAATCAACTGACCAGGTGAATCCAGGTTATGATCCCTTATTGATTGATGCCACTTGTTAATTCCACTTCGATCAGTGTAGATGAAGAGGAGGAGACGGGTTAAAGAAGGATGTTTAAGCCTTGAGACAATTCAGACATAGATTGTGTCTGTGTGCTGTTCAGAGGGTGAATGGGCAAGACAAAATATTGAAGTGCCTTTGAACGGGGTATAATAGTAGGTGACAGGCACACCGTTTTGTGTCAGGAACTGCAACGCTGCTGGGATTTTTACAATCAACAGTTTCCCGTGTGTATAAAGAATAGTCCACCACCCAAAGGACATCCAACTAACTTGACGCAACTGTTGGAAGCATTGGAGTCAACATGGGCCAGCGTCCCTGTGGAATGCTTTCGACACCTTGTAGAGTCCATCCCCTGACGAATTGAGGCTGTTCTGAAGGCAAAAGGGGTGTGAGGGGGGTTGAAACTCAAAATTAGGAAGATGTTCTTAATGTCTTGTACACTCAGTGTATACTTCCATTCATGTTTTAATCTGGTACCGGGTTACCGTCAGAAGAGTCTTCTGCAGCTTGTGGCAGTCGCAAACGCCCACAAGTCGTTGGGACACTACAGACAGAAGTTGACACCTCAGGTAATACCGACTTCATCTCTAGCTTAAACATTTTAAATTCAGTTTAAACTTTAAATAGCTTAATAAATCTTAAATATCTAGCTTAAACAGATGGATTTTGTTGGGGATTGTTCTGTTAGGCTAAAATACTACAGCCATTTTGTTACTTTTTAATTAATGAACTATACCCATTGATTTATGAATAATGTAACTCATAAATGTGTCAGGAGCGTAGTTCAACCACTGTACCCCATATGAACTCAAAATATCAGCTTTTTTTACTCCAATGTTTTGTAAACAATGTAATTGTAAACAAACACAATATAGCCTCAAAACATGGTTAGAACTATAATTTTGATATCATGGATGGTCAGTCTTTGCATCCATACCTCTGTCTATTAATTTAAGAGTGGTTACATTTCTCCAGGCCCATCTCTCAGCTGTTCACTGTTTCTCCAGGCCCATCCCTCAGCTGTTTACTGTTTCTCCAGGCCCATCTCTCAGCTGTTCACTGTTTCTCCAGGCCCATCTCTCAGCTGTTTACTGTTTCTCCAGGCCCATCTCTCAGCTGTTCACTGTTTCTCCAGGCCCATCTCTCAGCTGTTTACTGTTTCTCCAGGCCCATCTCTCAGCTGTTCACTGTTTCTCCAGGCCCATCCCTCAGCTGTTTACTGTTTCTCCAGGCCCATCTCTCAGCTGTTCACTGTTTCTCCAGGCCCATCCCTCAGCTGTTTACTGTTTCTCCAGGCCCATCTCTCAGCTGTTCACTGTTTCCACAGGCCCATCTCTCAGCTGTTTACTGTTTCTCCAGGCCCATCTCTCAGCTGTTCACTGTTTCTCCAGGCCCATCCCTCAGCTGTTTACTGTTTCTCCAGGCCCATCTCTCAGCTGTTCACTGTTTCTCCAGGCCCATCCCTCAGCTGTTTACTGTTTCTCCAGGCCCATCTCTCAGCTGTTCACTGTTTCTCCAGGCCCATCCCTCAGCTGTTTACTGTTTCTCCAGGCCCATCCCTCAGCTGTTTACTGTTTCTCCAGGCCCATCTCTCAGCTGTTTACTGTTTCTCCAGGCCCATCTCTCAGCTGTTCACTGTTTCTCCAGGCCCATCCCTCAGCTGTTTACTGTTTCTCCAGGCCCATCTCTCAGCTGTTCACTGTTTCTCCAGGCCCATCCCTCAGCTGTTTACTGTTTCTCCAGGCCCATCCCTCAGCTGTTTACTGTTTCTCCAGGCCTATCTCTCAGCTGTTCACTGTTTCTCCAGGCCCATCTCTCAGCTGTTCACTGTTTCTCCAGGCCCATCCCTCAGCTGTTTACTGTTTCTCCAGTCCCATCCCTCAGCTGTTCACTGTTTCTCCAGGCCCATCTCTCAGCTGTTTACTGTTTCTCCAGGCCCATCCCTCAGCTGTTTACTGTTTCTCCAGGCCCATCTCTCAGCTGTTCACTGTTTCCACAGGCCCATCTCTCAGCTGTTTACTGTTTCTCCAGGCCCATCTCTCAGCTGTTCACTGTTTCCACAGGCCCATCCCTCAGCTGTTTACTGTTTCTCCAGGCCCATCCCTCAGCTGTTTACTGTTTATCCAGGCCCATCTCTCAGCTGTTTACTGTTTCTCCAGGCCCATCTCTCAGCTGTTCACTGTTTCCACAGGCCCATCCCTCAGCTGTTTACTGTTTATCCAGGCCCATCCCTCAGCTGTTTACTGTTTCTCCAGGCCCATCTCTCAGCTGTTTACTGTTTCTCCAGGCCCATCTCTCAGCTGTTTACTGTTTCTCCAGGCCCATCCCTCAGCTGTTCACTGTTTCCACAGGCCCATCTCTCAGCTGTTCACTGTTTCCACAGGCCCATCCCTCAGCTGTTCACTGTTTCCACAGGCCCATCTCTCAGCTGTTCACTGTTTCCACAGGCCCATCCCTCAGCTGTTTACTGTTTCTCCAGGCCCATCTCTCAGCTGTTCACTGTTTCCACAGGCCCATCTCTCAGCTGTTTACTGTTTATCCAGGCCCATCTCTCAGCTGTTTACTGTTTCCACAGGCCCATCCCTCAGCTGTTCACTGTTTCCACAGGCCCATCTCTCAGCTGTTTACTGTTTCTCCAGGCCCATCCCTCAGCTGTTTACTGTTTCTCCAGGCCCATCCCTCAGCTGTTCACTGTTTCTCCAGGCCCATCCCTCAGCTGTTTACTGTTTCTCCAGGCCCATCCCTCAGCTGTTCACTGTTTCTCCAGGCCCATCCCTCAGCTGTTCACTGTTTCTCCAGGCCCATCCCTCAGCTGTTCACTGTTTCCACAGGCCCATCCCTCAGCTGTTTACTGTTTCTCCAGGCCCATCTCTCAGCTGTTCACTGTTTCCACAGGCCCATCTCTCAGCTGTTTACTGTTTATCCAGGCCCATCTCTCAGCTGTTTACTGTTTATCCAGGCCCATCTCTCAGCTGTTCACTGTTTCCACAGGCCCATCTCTCAGCTGTTTACTGTTTCTCCAGGCCCATCCCTCAGCTGTTTACTGTTTCTCCAGGCCCATCCCTCAGCTGTTCACTGTTTCTCCAGGCCCATCCCTCAGCTGTTCACTGTTTCTCCAGGCCCATCTCTCAGCTGTTTACTGTTTATCCAGGCCCATCTCTCAGCTGTTCACTGTTTCCACAGGCCCATCTCTCAGCTGTTTACTGTTTCTCCAGGCCCATCCCTCAGCTGTTTACTGTTTCTCCAGGCCCATCCCTCAGCTGTTCACTGTTTCTCCAGGCCCATCCCTCAGCTGTTTACTGTTTCTCCAGGCCCATCCCTCAGCTGTTCACTGTTTCTCCAGGCCCATCCCTCAGCTGTTCACTGTTTCTCCAGGCCCATCCCTCAGCTGTTCACTGTTTCTCCAGGCCCATCTCTCAGCTGTTTACTGTTTATCCAGGCCCATCTCTCAGCTGTTCACTGTTTCCACAAGCCCATCTCTCAGCTGTTTACTGTTTCTCCAGGCCCATCCCTCAGCTGTTTACTGTTTCTCCAGGCCCATCCCTCAGCTGTTCACTGTTTCTCCAGGCCCATCCCTCAGCTGTTCACTGTTTATCCAGGCCCATCCCTCAGCTGTTTACTGTTTCTCCAGGCCCATCTCTCAGCTGTTCACTGTTTCTCCAGGCCCATCTCTCAGCTGTTTACTGTTTCTCCAGGCCCATCTTTCAGCTGTTTACTGTTTCTCCAGGCCTATCTCTCAGCTGTTCACTGTTTCCACAGGCCCATCTCTCAGCTGTTTACTGTTTCTCCAGGCCCATCCCTCAGCTGTTCACTGTTTCTCCAGGCCCATCCCTCAGCTGTTTACTGTTTCTCCAGGCCCATCTCTCAGCTGTTCACTGTTTCTCCAGGCCCATCTCTCAGCTGTTTACTGTTTCTCCAGGCCCATCTTTCAGCTGTTTACTGTTTCTCCAGGCCCATCTTTCAGCTGTTTACTGTTTCTCCAGGCCCATCTCTCAGCTGTTCACTGTTTCTCCAGGCCCATCTTTCAGCTGTTTACTGTTTCTCCAGGCCCATCTTTCAGCTGTTTACTGTTTCTCCAGGCCCATCTTTCAGCTGTTTACTGTTTCTCCAGGCCCATCTTTCAGCTGTTTACTGTTTCTCCAGGCCCATCTCTCAGCTGTTTACTGTTTCTCCAGGCCCATCCCTCAGCTGTTCACTGTTTCTCCAGGCCCATCTCTCAGCTGTTCACTGTTTCCACAGGCCCATCTCTCAGCTGTTCACTGTTTCTCCAGGCCCATCTCTCAGCTGTTCACTGTTTCCACAGGCCCATCTCTCAGCTGTTTACTGTTTCTCCAGGCCCATCTCTCAGCTGTTCACTGTTTCTCCAGGCCCATCTCTCAGCTGTTCACTGTTTCCACAGGCCCATCTCTCAGCTGTTCACTGTTTCTCCAGGCCCATCTCTCAGCTGTTCACTGTTTCTCCAGGCCCATCTCTCAGCTGTTTACTGTTTCTCCAGGCCCATCCCTCAGCTGTTTACCATAAAATAAAAAAAATGTAACTACAGATTGCCACTTTAAAAACCACGGCGCTACTGTTCTTCAATTTGATAAACTCATGGTTACATAAATTGGATTTAGTTGCTGGGTTCTAAAATGCCCATACATCTCTGGTCAAAAGTAGTGCACTATATAGGGAATAGCATGCTATTTGGAACCAAGCTAGTGTTTAGTTCACTTTATAAACGCTTGGCAAGATGAGGATTAACAACAGGAGGATGATTTCTGCTAAACTCAGCCCTCTGCAGCACAGACAAAACAACAGGAGGATGATTTCTGCTAAGCTCAGCCCTCTGCAGCACAGACCAAACAACAGGAGGATGATTTCTGCTAAACTCAGCCCTCTGCAGTGAAGACCAAAGTGCCTTCCAAATGGCACACTATTTTCTAAAAAGTGTACTACTATTGACCAGAGCTGGGCCCTAGTAAAAGTAATGCACTATATATTTTTATTTTATTTAACCTTTATTTAACTAGGCAAGTCAGTTAAGAACAAATTATTATATACAATGACGGCCTACCGGGGAACAGTGGGTTAACTGCCCTGTTCAGCGGTAAAACAACAGATGTTTACCTTGTCAGCTCGGGGGATTCAATCCTGCAAACTTTCAGTTACTGGGCCATCACTCTTACCACTAGGCTACCTGCCGCACCTATACATGTAATATAGTGATATTTAGGATGCATTTATA